>NC_046604.1:11257639-11359765 GCF_011750605.1 Drosophila busckii | reverse complement strand
AATTGATTGGCAAGTTTAATTTGCTGACTTGACAGCTCTTTATCCTTTTGCTGCAGCTGACTTGTAAGCTCTCGAATGCGTCGCTCTTTGAGCTCCAGTTTAATCTGCTCAGCTTGCGATGCTGCCTTTTGTTTCTCTATCAATGCGCGATTCGTATTGATCAGCTCGTCCTTAATGCCGCTGCTATTGCTGCATGCCACATTCAAATCCTGCAGCTGCAGCTGCTGCAGCTCGTGATGCTTCAGCGACTGCTCGCATACGCTCAGGCTGCGGCTCATGCTCTGCACTTGGCTCTCCATAGTCCTCACGCTCTGCTCCTGCTGCTTCACTTTGGCCTGCAGCTCAGTCATTTGCTCTGTGCGCCGCTTCAGCTGCTCGTCGCTCATTGTGGCGCGTCCTTTGCTTGCATCCTCACATACGCCCAACTTTATAAGCGCCGCTGCTAGCTGCCGCTCTGTTTGCTTTATTATCGTATACAGATCCTTGATCTTGTCCTGCAAATCTGTGAACTGCTGCTGCTTCGTTTGCTGCAGTATTGGCTTGACTATGCCAAAGCAATAATTATTACACTCGCCCTCCATGTCCTTGAACAGCGTCAGTGACTGCATTTAATTTAATTAAATTTAATTAATTTCTCATTTAGTTTGCATGCGTGCGACTCACTCACGGGATTCGCCTTGTCGTTGTCAATTGCAGCTACAGCATTCAGTTTAATCAACAAACTCAATAGTATTGTTATAAATATTTGCATTTTATGTTGCTATTGTTGCTCCGCTCTTGCTTGTCTTCCAACTAAAAATGCCAACGCCCAACTGTGTAGCTGAATTTTTCTTGTTAGCAACTGCAACTTGTTGTTGCAAACAAAACAAAGAGAGCGACAAGCACAGACGAATTTGAAATACACTACAAATTAATATAGCAATAATCTTTATAATATTTTAAACTATAATTATTAATATTTTCCTTTCGTTAACTAATAAATTAAAATATTTGCAGCTATAGTCGTAATATTTATATAATAAACATAAGATAATGTAATAATCATTAATTTATTAATTGCGCTAGCTAAAAATAATTTGTTAATATTAAAGATTATGCAAAATATTTTGAATTTATTAAATTAATAAGATTATTTGCAATTTGTTGCAATTTTATTTATTTTTGTTTGGGTGTCATAAATTTTGGGCTTTTCTGATTTATTAGTGGCCGCTTACTGAAATAAATAAATATATAAAAATATATATAAAATAAATATAATTTAAGCATAAGCTTACTTTATTAATAGCTTTATATTTAGTTTAATTTTTGGCTACACATTGCAAATAATTCTAACGAAATTTTAAATTCAATTAGTTACATTTCATTTGAAGACACTTAGCGGTTATGCCCACGTATAAAGTTAACTACACTTGGCGCACAGGTATGAGCCACAGTCAAAGCCCAGGCAGCTGTTTTATTTTATTTTTATTGTTGCCTTGACACAACAAGTTATTGACAATAGTCTGAGTTGTATAATGGGCTTACAGTCGACCACAACTGCGGCTGCTGCCAGAGCAACTTAATAGGGATTAAATGTGCAATTTAAATTAAATTTAAATAAAAGCAGCAAACTTGACAATCGAACTGAGGAATTATGAGCAGCTTAAGTGAAGTCTTGGGTTATAATCTAACTAGATTAAATACAATAGCTATATTAAATTGAAGTTTTACATATAATTATTATATACTGCTTTTGATTTGTTCTGCTATTTCAACATTTAATGCTGAAATTTTTAATAACATTTTAATCTGATTATTGATGGAATTTTTTAAATGGAAACTTTATTTGTGAAACTCAAACTGAAAGCTAATGTGTAAATAATTTGTAATTTTTTAGCAATGCATTTAATATTATTGATAATTGAACTAAATGCTACTTGAAATTAAATGCTTAATATTATTTTACTTTCGCTAAAATGTAAAACTGTAAGGTAATCAAAATAATTATGAATTAAATAAGTGTAAATAATTTGTATTTTTTTTATAAATAATGAACTAAATTCTACTTGAAATTAAATCCATTAGATTAACTCTAACTGAAAGGCAATCAAAATGGCTATGAATTAAATGAGTGTTAATAATTTATAATTTTTTTTATTAATGCATTTAATATTATTGATAGTTGAACTAAATTCCACTTGAAATCTGTTAGATTAACTCAAACTGAAAGGTAATCAAAATGGTTATGAGTTAAGTGAGTGTAAATAATTTTTAATAACATTATTGTTATTTTTTTAGCAATGCATTTAATTTTAATTTATTGCTGCTGTTTTTTTAATGTGCAATGTGTGTAAAGATAAGCTGCAGGCTCAGGCTTAAGCTTTGGACTGGGCCAATAGTTAATTCATGCTAAATGCAAATGTCACTCAAATATGCCTCGGCCACAGCAGCAGCAGCAGCAAATGTGGCTGTGTGTGTGTTGCACAACTAAGCAGTGTGTGTGTGAGTGTGTGTGTGTGTGTGCTTTTAAACATTTGCATAAATACACAGACAGCCACAACAAATGTTGAGGGTGCCAGGCGACAGGTTTAAATACATTTTGCACTTGGCAATGGTTGCTCCAAAATAACAACAACAACAACAACAATGAGTGTGTGTGTGTGTGTGTGTGTGTGAGTGTGTGGCATGCAACAACGGCTCTTGCCACATGCCGCACGCTTTGTTGGCCGTTTGTACACGGTTATAACGAGTTTTGCGGCAAATTGAATTGTTGAACATTCCACACCCAAAATCCTTTACCCGTGCCCCTCTCCTTACCCGCCCCTGTCTCTTTCTCTCATTGCCATTAGCCTCGCTCGCTGCGGTTTTTCTTTCTCCCCGTGCATTTTGCATTTTCGTATTTTCGCTTTGTCTGCTCCTCCTCCTTTGCCTATCCGGCGTAGCTTGAAATATTTATTGATGCGCCGTTGTCTGTCTCTGTATGCAAAGCACGGCTTAACTCACACTCACACACACAAACAGAGACTATCAATTATGCTGACATGAATTTTGTTTTGCATAATTGTGAATTGACCCGTTGGCAAGCATTTGGTTTTATTCTAAAGTCTGTTTTACGCTTGAAATCAAATCTAAACTCGCGTTAGATTTTATTATAAAGTTAGCAACAAATCAAAAGTTGCTGTTTTTATATATTGGATATATTCAACTATAATCTGCATATGCTTAGCTAAAATTGCAAATATTTTTATTTAAATTTCGAAAAATTCCAAACACATTTATTTCTATTAAAATAATTAAATAATTTTAAAATTCAATGCATTGAATAGTTTTCATAAATATGCAATTTTTTATTTTAACAAAATACTGTGAATATTTGAATTTAATTTTTTGTTATTTTGTTGTTTTGTTTAAGTCATATATATCTCTTCTTAAATTTTAGTTAATTAAACAAATGTGTGTTAACAATATTTCCATGCTGCCATCACTCAGAAACAAACAAAGCATTGAACAAAGCAAACGACGCTGCATTTGGCACTCAAGTCTTTTGTACTTGTCTGCCACATGTCGTATGCGTAATGTGCCCAATTGCGTTTACAATTGCTCACACACACACACACACACACAGAGACATGACGAAGACAAGTTCAAACATAGATTTAACTTAAAATATTTGTGCAGCATAATTCAGTGTAGACTGCAGTTCATGTCCTTGTGACAGCTGCAGCAGCAGCAGCAGCAAACGTCGCCCAAGGACAATTTCAAACACTTTTTGCTCACACGCTACGCCCGCCACGCCCCTGCACAAAATATGCATAAATCTTGGTGCTGCATATTTACATTTTGCTTTTGCTATTTAACAACATTTGGTCAGCCAAGGACGAAAACAACAAAAACAAGACGCGCTTGGCTCAAACTATGGCAAAAGTCCTTCAATTGAGGCAGCTGAGCAATTTTTGGGTGACAAGCCCGTAATGTGGTTTCAAAAAGTTTTACATTTTACCACTTTGCACTTGTTAGAGAGCGAGAAAGAGAGAGAGAGTGAGACAGCTGCAACTGCAAGTTGTTTGTTTTATTACAAGTGCCAAATAATTTAACTACTAAAATATTAAATTTCTGTTTGAATTGTCGTCTGTGCCACAGTGGCCAGTTGTCCTCAGTGGGCGGCGTGTGTGTCAGTGGGTGGGTCATAAATTTTTCGACTTCAGCTTCACTCCACACACTCCACAAATGTTGAGCTCAATGGGTGTTTGGGGCATTGAACGGGTCATGTGTGTTTGAGTTTAATTAAAAAGGGGCATTAGGATAGCAGATAGACATACGTATGTGTGTGTGTGGTTGTGTGTGTATATCAATTGCTATTGGCAATTACAGCATTTTGCGTTAAGCCACTTGATTATGTTCGCAAGGCATGCAATTGCAATTTTATCAATAATTATACATGTGTTCAAAAAAAATTATAAAAAAATACATATACATATCATACAAAAATATTTGTTTCATAAACATGGCATATTCAACTAAAATCTACTTGAAAAATATTGTTGTCTATATGCTTTTAGTATAAATTTTGAGCATACTTTGTATTTGTATGCAATTCATTTTAAATACAGTAAACATTCTATATAGCTTATATTGAAAATAATTTTACATTTTTTCAGTACAGTAAACAAGTCTTTGCTTTAAGTTTTATTCAAATCAAATTACTTACAATTTTTGTTTATATTGAAAATATTCTAAAAATTATTATGCTCTTAAATGTTTTCAGTTAATCATAAGCATTTTAAATTTGATCAAAACTGAAAATATTTAATTTAAGCATTATTTTCTAATTGTAATTTTTCATTTTTATTCCGAAAACGTTGATAAAAATGGCAGAGCATTAATATAATAAAGTATTAAATCTATGATAACTTATTGCCCAAAAAATTTAATAAATAAAGCTTAAGCTGGTTTCCTATATTTAAAACACAAACTAATTTATTTACGTACTTAGAAAACTTTTTTCAATATAAGCATTATTTGCTATATAAACAATTATTTTTGAAAAAATTGCTGCAGTTGTTTAAACAGAATTTTTACTGTAAATTTAAGCAACATTATTAAGCCACTTAAATTTCTATAAGTTCCATTACTCAAACATATGTAATCGCTTATGTTAAGCAATAAAAAAAATTGCAATGCAATTGTTTGCGCTTGTCTTCGCTTGAAAGAACAACAACAACAACTCAACCTTTTGAACGCTTTACAACACTAACAGCGGCAAGTGCAATGAACACTTCATTCGGCAAGTTTAAATTGAACTGAAAATTGCGGTTTGGCTGTCGCTTCGAAACCAAAAGATAAACCTTAGTCCATGCACATATAGTAGACATGTGCGAGCGAGATAGCAACAGCTAGAGCCATCGCTTATGGCAGGCATACGATAAAGCGATTTGTGGGCGTTTGTCCAGGAGAGCGGCGAGAGTCGAAGTCGAGTCGAGTCGACTCGAGTTTAGTTGAGTTCGCTGCTGGCGGCGACTGTCATGTGGTCGATTTTAAGTGCTTCAATGGTTATTTTCGGGCGTCAGTTCTGGGTGTGTATTTGGTGTCAGCCACTTGATAATGACTACGATGACAACGCTTGGCAACAAGAGCTGGCCCAAGCTCTCATACCTCAATTTCTTGTTGTTGCTGTTGTTACAACAGTGGCACAATGCGAACATAACTGTAGCTTAGCACAGCCAGCGAGGGCGGCTTGGCATGTTTGCCAAAAATATTGATTATAGAAAAAATTGCATCAAAATTGTATATTTCAATTTAAGAAATAACTGAAAGCTGTAAAAACTTCTTCAAAATGCTTAAATTTATTTTTATTTATTTTAATTAAAAAGCTAGTTCAATGAAATTTTTTATCTATAGCAAAATTGGTTTTAAAATGGAAATAAAAATTTACTTCCAAATTATATTGATGCAACTTTTTACTTATAAAGTATACGGGCTTAAAATATTAAACAATTGTATGTTTTTATACAAAAATTATACCACAAAAAACCTGTAGAAAAAAACACCCACTAACAAAGTTAATTAAATTTTGTTTAGTGTAATCTGAGTTCAGAATTTTTCCTAGAATACGCTTTAGCTATACCAATTTTCAGTTAACAGCTTGTTCTATATAATAAAAATTTCTCTTGAACTTTCATAATTAACCAAATTCATTGCAGCGGCAATATTTATTCAAAATTATTCAAACCGCTCTTGCACATTAAGACTTTACTTATTGTTTGCTTAATTCTGTAAAACATTTTCAAGTGTTGTCTGTGCCCAGCCATTTGTTAAATACCAAACAAGTTGTGCATGCAAAGTATGTCTGGGTCTGTCTATATAAAGCTTTATCATGACCTGGCACGAACACGAACCGAAGCCTCATTTGATTTGCGTTGGCTACTTTCAAAATACCTAAATATGTCTATGTCTGTCTTTTATCTAATCTACTTGCACTTGAGGCCGCACAGCAGGCGCCCAGACAGAGCGACTGGCTAACCAACTAGGATCCTTCATCAAGTATAGTTTGTGCTCTGGCTCTAAGCCGCAGCGCCATAGTCAACTCAAATCTGAATAGCTATGGGTATGACCGCAAAGCTGTCGCCCACTCAGCCCCCCACACACCACACACCCACTTGAACTGTGGGCAAGTAAATATTTCTAGTTTTGGGCCACAAATGCAATTGGGCTTGATGATATTTGTTGCTTCCGTTTTTGGTTAGCAATAGAGGAAATGAGACTTGTACTGATTTACTAGCTGCAGCTAGTTGTTGTTGTTGTTGTTGCTCGCAATTTGTCAGCTAAGCAATTTATTTAGTGTTTTTGCAGTTTGTTGAACTCACAATGCAGCATATGCCCGTAGTTAATAACAAATGCACAATTGACTAACTCAAGCGTAATTTATACAATTTATGCTTTAATATTTTAGCGTAGGTCAAGCGCTTGTTGTTGATGCTCAATTTATTTTATTACTCAGTAAATTGATCGCTGCTTTGATAATTTAGAGCGAGAGAGAGCGCGAGCGGCTTAAACTCAACACAGACTGAGCGCAACGTTTGAAATCGTAGCTGTGGTGAATATGCGCTTGCACTGCAGCTGTGGTGTGCATACGTTTTGAAGCGTGTGTGTGTGGAGTATGGTCGTGTAAACTTTTTACAAGTGGAGAAGAGAGAGAGAGTGAAATTTGCCGCTCTCTCAAGATCCAATGCTAAAAGAGTAAAAGAGCTTGTATGAAAGCAGCAGCAATACATGCGTGCAAGCGAGAAAAAATATGAAGCAACGAACTGTAGATTGCTAGCAGTGTTGGCAACGCTTGAGAAAAGCTTGAAAAAAGCTAGAAATAGCTGAGTGGTCAGTCAGTCAAATAGCTAAATGGGCAACGCTGATTACAGTAGCAGTTGATCAAACTAAAAGTGTAATTTTATAATTTTGCACACATAATCAGTGTTAACTCAATTAGTGCTTCACTTGACAGCAACATTTAGTATGTTTATAAACTTATGCCGCGCACTGTTTTGTCGTTTGTCCTGCATTAGGTAAAAACCCACAAATGCTTCATTTGTTTTATGGTCAAATTGCATGCTATGAAAATTCCAACCGCATAGAAGTATTAGAGCATGCTCATACATACATATGTGAGCTGTCTCACTCTCTTTCACTCCCCAGAGTGCATTTCGTTCAGCTGTGCCACACATAAAAGTGGCAGAGAGCAAATGCGGCTGCAATCGTTTGCAAAATGCTTGTGCAATGGCTTCTTATCTTTGCACAGTTTTGTACGCTCTAAACTGCCGACTTTCTAGCTGTCTATATGCCTGTTTATATACACACATATATATATGCGTGCATATGTGTGTGTGTGTGTGGCAATGTCAGGCGCTTGTACCATTGAAACTTTGTGCTTTGTGTGACAAGTCGACATATTTCTCAATGCGCCGAGTGTGCGGCTGCTCTGGCTGCTGCAGTCTCTGTGCATTTTGTTGATATTGCACTTTGCCTTGCATGCAAAATTTAGCAGCTGGAGGCAGCAGCAACAGCAGCAGCAGCAGCAGCAGCGAGGCTTTCAATTAAAGTTGTGTTTTGGGAGCAAAAGCCAAACAGTTGTTCGACCAAAATGAACTTTTCTAATTCCAAGCTAGCTCGCCCTGCCCTTGCACTCACTCTTAATACGAAGCTCTAATCTGTATATGCTTCGTTTTCATTCATGGCACAGCAAATTATTCTGTCGTTAATTAGTGAGCAATACACACACACATACGCTCTCATATGTGTGTGTGAGATTTGGCTTATTTCTACGTCATTTGCACGCATCGCATTGACATTGATGTCCTGTCATTTGACGCTGCTGCTGCTACAACTTTTTTTGCTTGAGCCTTGACCACAAATTGCTTAAATACAATTTTCATTTGGCTCTGTGTGGAGCTTGTTTATCTTTGTGGAAGCAAACAGAGAGAGTTTTTGCAATTAAGCGAAGCTTTTGTGAAGCAAACTACGCTTAATACTGATATTTATAGCAAATAACAATAAATTGCTGACAAAAATAATTTTTAAAGCAGTTGTTATGCATATATTTCACTTATTAATATTTTTAGTTATCTTAAACTTATTTTGGGAATTTTTATTTATTTATTATTATATTTGTTTATTTTAAAATGGCATAAATAATGTCTTAAGCAGCTGTCAAATATATATTTAATTATTCAAATGCTTTTTTGCTATCAATTCAACGAATATATGTCGCAGTCTTTATTAAAGACTGAAAACAAATGTGAGCTAAGCTCACTTTTATTTGTTTATTTAGCCTCGAGTTATTAGCTAATAAATTCCATATATTAAGTCTAACAATAAGACACAAGTTATGCAATTATATATGCGACCCATATATATTCATAGAAATGCCCAAATAATCTCTAATTGTATAAACAGCTTCGTAAAGTTGCTTTAACTGAAAGCTATGCGTATATATTTGCTATATATATATTTAATATTAATGTGCTTGAGTTGGAAAAAACAGCAGCGGCAAAAGTTTCAGTGGCACAAAAACTAATTTGTATGCGAAAAGTGTTTGCTGTCGTCTGACCACGTGTACAACTTGCTGTTGTTATAAAAAAAAATATATATATATATTTATTTATTTTGTTGCTATGCTAAGTTGTTTTTGCTTTTATGCGCAAGTGTTGAGCCGCAGGTGACGGCGACAGTTGTAGCCACGAAGGCGTCAAGCTACACTGGCCAACAAGAAATTATTGCTTATGAGCTGGCAACGTTTGATTGAATTGCAATTAAAAATTGCCAGCTGGCTTTAATCAAACAGCAAACAGCGTAGCAACACATTGATTGCATTTTAAATTAATAAGTATGCGGGCTAAGCAAATGCTGTTGTTGCTTTAAATTAAAACATTTTTAATTAAAACAAACAATTGCAAAAGCAAACAAATTAAGGCATTGCTCTCTTGCTCAACAAAAGACGCGCACACAGCAAATAAAACAAAAGCAAAAGCAACAAAGAAAGCACAAAAAGCACTTGCACTTATAAACAAATTATTCTTATTTACAAAATCAAAATACAAATTACTGTAAGCTGCTGTGAATGTGTGTGTGATGTTTACACACACCCGCAGCAGCTGTCACGCCCATTTAATGTACAACGCCCATGGCATTTAACTCATAGTCAATGCGGCTGCTGCTGCTGCTGCTTCTGGCAGCGCCCATTTGTATGCTATAAAAAATAAATGCTCATGCTCATGCCTCATGGAGTGGAAAATTTTTAGCTGCTATATTTGAATACTATTTATCTCAAATGTTGATACATTTATTTACACATTTTACTTGAAGCGATTATTGGGAATTTTATTACACGTTAAATAATAAACAATAATTAGATTGTAATGAATTTATTACATAATTAAATTACTTTTATTCTCGGCTTAATAACAATTAAATCAAAGAAACTCATACTTTTAATTAAAAACATGTTTGAAAATATTTTCGATCTTAAGCTTAAGCTTGATATTTATAATATGATAGTTAGCTAAACAAATAGTATATCAATTAATCGAAAATAATTGAACATAATTAAACTTAACAAATGACTTATTTAAATTAATAATTTGAGGATTGAAAAATGTTCTAAAATACACAAATAAATAAAAGTCATTTTGTAGACTCTGAGAACTAGTTTTAGGAAATTCTATTAGATGAGATGTGAGAATTATATTATTAATTTTTGCTTAAATTTATCTGTAAACATTTCTCTTAATTAGTGCATTTAATATTCGTTTGATTGCCACAGTTCTTGCCACTTGTTGTTGTTGCTTGTTCTGTTGCATAGAAAACTCGACTTACGCTTAAAGCGTCAAAATTGTAGAAAGCAGCTGCTTTGGTCTTTTGGGATGTGCCCTGCCCTGCCCTGACTTGTATGGAATGTTGGAGTGTGTTGCTCTTCTTCTTCTTGCTTTTCTGTGTCGTTGGTTTTTTCCATTTCACGTTTTTTTTTTTTTTATTTAGTTGGTGGGTGTTATTTTGCCCTCAATTTCATTTGCAATTGAATTTGGGATTATTTTTCATTTTTGTTGCGCGTCGTGCGGAGGTCACAAGTGGCCTCAATGGCTTCAAATGCGAGCAGAAGGCGGGGGGGCGGGGCCAGCAGCCCACAAAAGCCGCTTGCATGTCTGAGCGCCGTTTGTCTCTGACTGAAGCTGCTGCTCAGCTGAAATCCCTTGGCAACGCCATGTTTAAAAGCGAAGCAGAGAGAAATAGTTGGTGTGCGGAGGGGGGGGAGGGGGAAGGGTTGGGGTAGTACAAAACCCTAAGCTGCCCTGAGCTGGCAACGGAAGTTGTAAAATTCATAAGTCGAGCGCGTGGCTTTTGTGCAATTGGAGCAACAAGCAAAGAGCGTGAGCGTGAGCGAGAGCGAGCAGTAGAAAGAGAAGCAAATACACAATATAAAGTAAAAAAGAAATCTTGGATACAAGTGCAAGTTGCTTTAGCGTCAAGTGCAGAGCGCGAAAGAGAGAGAGAGAAATTGGGTGTCGAACTGACTCCAAGATAACACCCGAGTGCACTTTAATCTTTGTGAAGAAATCTCAACGGCGCTGGCTGCTGCAAAATATGATTGAAGTGTGGCACGTTGTTGGGCAGTTGCTGGTTGCTGGAGGTAAAATCTCGCAAATGAAGCCACAACGAGAAGGCAAAAGGCACAAAAGCCAAAGTAAGTTGAGTGGGCGAAAAAAAAGAGAAATTGACAAAATGCAATGCGACGAGCGAATGAACTCAACAGCTGTTGATTGAGCGACAGCCTCAGCGACAGCGATAACTTCAAATGCAGAAATGTCACACACACACACACACACATGCAACATGTGCTGCAAGGATTACAGGCTGCAGCAAATTCGAGTGAGCGCACACTCAAAGCATAAAGACCAAAAAATCAGACAACATCTTCAGCTTGCGCCTAGCGTCTCCTTCACACACACACACACACACACACACACACACAGAGAGAGATCAGAGATAAGCGCAACCCCTTTCTTTTTTCGTTTGCCGTTGCCGAGAACAAAGCTGCCCTTAAAAGCGAGCCAAAAGGAAAGTAAAAGAAATAAAAAATGAAAATAAAAACGGGTCATTGGAGTAAGATGAGCCTGAGAGAGAGAGAGAGGGAGGGAGAGAGAGAGAGTCCAACCCACGTCCCTATTTCAACGACCACCTTAAGCTATTCACAGCCTCGCTGCCTGCAGCGGCAGTGGCAGCTTATCCGGCAAATGTAAATGCCGCGCTGGCTCAAAGCACAGCACGAACTGCAGCTAAATCAAGTATACGACCTGCAGTTGCTGCGCATTGCAAAACAAAAATGTCAAGCGCTTTATTTAAATTAAAAATGCTGCACAATTTAATTTAATTAAACACATTTTTGATTTATAAAATTATAAACGAACAAATATGCACAAATTTAATTGCAATTATTTTATTTCGTTTTAACACACTTTTGAGTATTGAACAATTTTGCAAGCAATTTAAAAATTAAAACTGATAGGCAAGCTTTAATTTTGCAGATATTTATAAAAATTAATTTTTATAAATATTTTATTAGCTGTAAACACTTAGTAAATAATACAAAATGTTTGCAAAGCAGCTAAGTAAAATAAAAAGCAAACAATTAATAATTTATTTTATTGAATATTTGTTTTTTAAGTCTTGTAGACTCGCTATTTATGAAAATCAAGCAGCTAAGTAGGGTAACCAACCAAAAAGAATAACACAGAGCAAAATCATGGAATGTCTGCCTTTGAAATGCAAATTACACCCTCGAGTGGGTGGTGGGGGGACAGCGCGGTTAGTAATACAAAATGCGGAAGCAGCAGCAGCAGCATCGGTGTGTGGAATTCTTGGCTTGGCTTGGAGTGTTATGTATTTAGTGGCTGCCACACAGTTGCGTTGCCTTTTGCCTTTGGGCTGCAATCCGCACCTGCTGTGAGCGACTTGCACTTTGGCATAGGTCAGGCAGCGCTCTCAAAAGTTGAAGTAGCAGAAAAAAAAAAAGAAAAAAGAAATACAACAATAATCAAGACAAACAGCGCAAGGCAGCTAATGATAATGCCGCAGCCCCGTCCCTTTGCTCTACAGCTTGGACACAATAGCAGCAAAACAAATAAAAATTTATGACACAGCTGTAAGCTACTATTTGCTTGTTGGCCCAGCTCCGTGCGCGAGTCCAAGCTGGGAATTTGTGGCAGTGTCTCTCTAGCTGCTGTTATGAGTTTTAACAGCTTGGCGGCAATGCCAAAAGAATTCAAGTAGAGAAGCATAAAAACTTTTAATGAAAAGTGCACTGAATACTTAATGCACACAGCTGCAGCTGCAACTTGCGCTTTAAAGTCAAAGAGCACAACAGCTTTGAGCACGTACTTGCAATAATAATGATAGATGCCAAGCCCCAAGACTAGTTGGGTATAGTATATAATATTGTAAGTAGTATTTCAATCGTTCGCGGCGTGTTGGATTTTTTTTAATAGTCAAGCGAGTTGCAAGTTTGGCTTGCAATTGCTGAGCTGAGCTGAGCGCACTTGACTGCAATATACACTTAAGCAAAAATATAGCAATTACTAAATTATTTTAGTACTCCGCAGTTGCACCAATTTGGTCTGAATAAAGCTATAACAATTAATGAAATTAACAAAGCGTGTTGGAATTTTTGAATAGCCGTCAGAGCTTTAAATTTGAGCTGCAATTGCTTTCAAGCTTTAAAAATTAGCGTTGATAGAATTATAAAACTTATATATTTTACAATTAGTATAAAAGTGTGAAAAGTGTGTAATATGTTTAAAGTTTATTTCAGTCAACATAACTAAGCTTTAAAATATTTATAAAAATTATTTATTTATATTACTTTAAAAGAACTAATGCTAAATTTCGACTTTAAAGCTTTGAAAATTATCAACTACTTTAATTTTTGAAAATTATATAACTATCCATACTACAATTAAAAGAAGTCTGTTTTTATATTTATTTTATTTCTTATTTATTTATAATTCCAACTGTTCAACCCAACTAAGCTGTTAAAATATTTATAAAAATGATTGAATATTTCTGTTGTATTTGCGCATTGCCGAGCAGCTTTAATTTAAATCTCTGCGTATTGTCTTACTGCCCCAAAGCCAAACAATCCGCATCCATATGGCATTTAAGATATGTACCATACACATGTAAAAAATGCATGTAAATTGCTGAGACCATAAAAATGCGGGCAAGCTTTTAAAAAATAAATACAACAAAATAAAAAAGATGAAATTACGAAGCGTTGACAATTGTTCGTATGCGCAGCGCGTGCAAAATGCGTCAAGATAAAAATAAAACACACACACACACACACACATATAAAGCTGTTTGTATGTAGTGCAGCGCCAACTGTGCTTAAACAATAAAACAATAAATTTTCATTACCGGCTCGTTGCTATTAACCGTTTCCGTTTCCGTTGTAAATCCACATGTGTGTGAGTGTGTGTGTGTGTGTTTCTTTTAAAGGTTATAAACACTCCACACAACAATATTGCATATATAAATTATTTAAATAGTTTTAAGCTTGGCAATTGCATTTAAAGCTGCAGTTAGCACGCTGCGCAAAAGTAGGCAACAGTTTTGTATACAAACGTTTGCTTCTCTCTCTCTGTGTGTGTGTGTGTGTGAGCTGCTTGGCGTTTTAATTACATTTTTGTGGCTTTCATTTTGTGCGCCCATAAATAATTTTGTGCCTTGCCAGGGCTACGCTGCCTTGTTTATTTTTATTTCAACTCAGTCTTGCATAAAATTATTTGACTGAAAATAATAAAAAGAAGCTGCAGCTGTCTATATACTTGAATTTTAACTTAAACTTTGTTTTGTCGTCTTTCTCTTGCTTGCAGGTCACGTGGCCGGCTGCGGCATAACCGAGGAGGTCTCCCAATGGATGGAGAATATACAAAACTCGGCAGTCGAGGAGCTGCCCGTGCCAATGTCCAAGGATGTGCAAAAGCAAAAGCAACAACAACATCCGCCCAAGAAGTACACCAGCAGCAACAATGAGGAGGACTTTAAGTTTCCACATCAGAAATACACCAAGGAGGCCAACTATGCCGATGGTTACTTCTATGATCCGTCCACAGGACGACGGCTCGGCAACACGGCCAATGTGGCCGACTGGCATCAGCTGGTGCACGAGCGCGTGCGTCGCGCCAGCGGTGGCAACAACAACAACAACGGCCAGGCTGCCTCCAATGGCAGCGGCAGCAGCTCTGCTGGCAGCTCCTCTCGCAATCGCGAGGACAACAAGAACACCTGCTCGCTATACATACAAACAGATCCATTGATTTGGCGACACATACGCGAGGGCATTGCCGATGTAAGTTGCTATCCCCCCCTCAAATTTCAAACAGTGTGAATTTTTGTTTGCTTAGGGCGATGGTGGGGCGCGCAGTTGAAGCAAATTAAAAGCAGTCAGCTTTAAAAAAAAAATGTAAAAAAAATTCATGAATTTTGCAATTTTTTTTTACGAGCAAACGGTTCACTTTTGCTGCGGCGCATAAAACAAAAGCTCATGCCCGCTCATACTCTAGCAATTTTTATTTCTTTGCGCCATGTCAGACAGACAGACAGACAGACGGACAGAAAAGCGGGCCAGTCGGACGCCATTTTTTGTGTATAGGCAACACTTTGTATTTGGCTGTAAAGAAAAAGCAGCGAAATCGACTGCCAACTCAGTTCGCAAGCAAAAAATATGCAGCGCAAGAAATGCAACAACAACAAGTGGGATGAGGGGGGAGCGAGCTGCGAGCTATGCGCAGCTAGAAGTGAAAAGTTATGCGGAATGTAATTAATTTACATGCTTTTAGTTTTAATAATACAGCAAGCATTCTATATGAGCAAATAATGTGCAACTATATTTTATAAATAAAAATAAATTAGGAAATGAAATTACTAATGAATTAGAATTGTGTTGCAAAAGATTTTTCAATGCAATTTTTATTTTCAAATTATGGCGGCTGTTGCTTGTGCTGAGTTTGTTTATATGGAATGCTTACTGTAGTATATAAAAAGTTGAGGCACAAAGTTAAGTAAAGCTGACTAAAGTTTAATGCTGTTTTAATTGGACTTAAGCCCCAATAAGTATGCTACATAAAAATATTATACTCACAGCCACAACACAGGCTAATGCATAAAAACTTTGTTAAGCAAATTGTGGCAACATTTTTGCAGCCTGACTTTTAGTTAGTTATACTCACTACATTTTAAATCAACACACCTGCATATTAAGCTAAGCTAAGCAGCTGTCAAACAAATATCAAACAAGCCTAAGCTCTTGCATTATGTAATTATGTAAAGCGCTTGCTTCAGCACTAATTCAAGCAGTTTGCTTTAATTAATGCCTGCTAGAGCTGACTTCTAGTTTAGGCCTTTACTTTGGTGTCTATCACTTTTGTTTCAACCCAGCTTCAAAGCAATCATCCAATCAGCTGACCTGTTTCGCTACGTTCCTGTGCAGTGCCATGCAATCAAGCGTTATAAGCCGCCTACTAGCTCTTACCTCCTTCTTTTGACAGCAGCCAGCACCCCCACAGCAGCAGCAGCAGCCAAGTTGCTTCTCCTTTCATTTTCCACAGCGCAATTCTTTTCTGCCGCGCGCACTTTATGTTTACGTTCATTTTTTCGCATTGTGCGCGACGTTGTCGACGTCAACATCCTCGTCAGGGCTTGCACCGCAATATCCTTTATTCGTTTGCCATGCCCAGCTACAGCTCCAGCTCCAGCGCTTGCTTCTTTATTTTTTTTTTCTGTTTATTTGCAATGAGTTTTGCATAATTCGCGCATTTGTTTCGTTTCCCCAACGTTGCCTACGCCGACGTCTGTGCTATACCCTAGAGTAAAGTCGGGGCCAACAAAAGCGTAGCAAAGTGTATGCAATCAGCTTTAAGACAAAAGCCAGGGTATTTATATGTGTAGCTTGGAATTTCGTGCGCACTTGTTTACTTCGAAATTTTTGTTTTGTTTTGTTTTAACGCCCAGCGGCATTTTGATTTTTGGTACCCCCGAAAAAAGAACTGCCGTTAGCGGTGCGTTGATAGACCTACCAATTCAACCCCAGCTACACCCCCCTTCCCCATTGCTGGAATTTGAAAGCCAAGCGCTCATCGCGCGCATAAAACTTGAGCGAACAGCAAAAAAAAATTTATTCGACGGGTTTTAGCTGAATTTGCATTTTTATACAAATATATTTGAAGAGTGCTTGTTGTTGTATATAGAGCTATATACACACATTTATATATATTTATGCTTTGTCTGTGCTTGGGTTTGGATTTTGAGCTTTATATTAAGCCTAAAAGTTAGACTCTTGTATATAAATTAATACTTTTTTGTTGCTTTTAATTTGCAGCACGATCGTGGTCGCAAGTATGAGGTGGATGTAAAGACCCGCGAGGAAATCACATCGTTGATTGCACATCATGTGACAGCCGTTAATTACATTTACCGCAACACAAAGTTCGATGGACGTACCGAGCATCGCAACATACGCTTTGAGGTGAGTTACTCTCTACACAGCACAGCACAGCACAGCAGCGCCCCCTGTGGTTGGCAACAGCCAACAGCCGCCAGCGTTAGTCAAACAATGGGCGAGAACTAAGAACAAAGCACTCGCGACTGTAACCGAGAATTTGAGGGCGGAAGCAACACACAGAAAGAGAGAGAGAGAGAGCGACAGCCAATAATTGAGTGTGAACTGCTTTTGCTGGTATTGGAGTTTATCAAGCGAAGAGCTTGGCTTAAAGCTAAAATGATTGGCACATTTAATTGAAATTTTTCATAAATTTTACAAAAGCAAAATAAATTGATTCAGCGAATACTGGAGCAGCTTTTTTAATAGTAAATTTTTAATTAAAAGCAATATTGTTATTGACATATTTATTTTAGGTTAAACAGTCGCTGGCTAAAAGAAAATATTGACAAACAAATATTTATTTAAGAATACATTTGAAACTCAAGCAGAGCTGATATATTACTTATAATTGAATAAGACTCAGCTATTAATTTTATTTAATTTTAAATGCTTTTTACTAGTAAAAGTTGCTATATTTGGCTTTATTTGAATAATATATAGGCATGAATAGAATTATGCAAATTAATGCATTTTAAACCAATTCTCTGATTTATTTTCAGGTGCAACGCATTAAAATCGATGATGACTCTGCTTGCCGCAATGCCTACAATGGACCACACAATGCTTTCTGCAATGAGCACATGGATGTGTCCAACTTTTTGAATCTGCACTCGCTTGAAGATCACTCAGACTTTTGCCTAGCCTATGTCTTTACCTACAGGTAAGTTGTTCACTGTAGTTTGCTAAGCAGTTTAGCACCATGTTTAATGCCTCCCCCCACAGAGACTTTACGGGCGGCACTTTGGGTCTGGCCTGGGTGGCCAGCGCATCGGGCGCCTCGGGCGGCATTTGCGAGAAGTACAAGACGTACACGGAGACAGTCGGTGGGCAGTACCAGAGCACCAAGCGCTCTCTGAACACGGGCATCATCACATTCGTCAACTACAACAGTCGTGTGCCGCCCAAGGTATCGCAGCTAACGTTGGCTCATGAGATTGGCCACAATTTTGGTTCACCGGTGAGTTGCAAGAAATGTTTTGACAATTTTATAGATTTTAGTACTTAAACTAATTTTATTTTAAAGGTTTTGCTCAATTGCGAATTGTTTGAAATTCAAATAAGTTTAATAATAGTTGATGATTAATAATTGATAATATTTTACTGTGCATTATATAATAATTGCAATTTAATTCCAAATTTACATTAATTGATTAGTGATAGTAATCAAGTGGCAGTGAACTTAAATGATTTAACAAGCAAAACATAGCTTAGTCGATCACGCCACCTGTGGTGTTTAGTCAAAGAGAGCGCTAGTTCTTCTCAGTTCTTACGTTAGATAATTTCTGCATGCTCTCTCACTTTACCCACGTTCAGCAGCGCTGCCCTCACGCTAGGCAGCGACGCACACGATATGAGCATCGCTGCAGTCGTATGTGTAAGCTTCGGCCCTAGCGAGACGAGGCGACAGCTTAGCGTGGGAGTGAGTGCAGTAGTTCAGTGCAGCTCAAGCTGAGCGCATGTCTGATCGCTCGCTGCCGCATCTTTTTTTTCTTTTTCTTCTGCTCTGTAAGACGTCGTTGTATGTGTAAGTTTCGGGTTTAGCGAGGTGAGTTCAGTTGGTGACCAGAGCTCAAGCTATGCGGTCTATGATCTGATCGCTGTTGGTTTATAAATGCAAGTTAAGTTAAGTGCGTGTTTCAACAAATGTAGCATATATATAAAAATATATATATTAATATATCTACACAGCTACTTTCACAATCTCAACTAAAGTTATAAAGTGCAGTCCGTTATTTTTAAATGCGCCTGCTAGAGTTTTATGTTAAGTTGAGCAGTGTTATGTTAAGTTTGCAGCTTCTGCTAAGGACAGCTGCTGTTAAGCTCGATAAGTGAGAAAAGTGTTTTGAATATCGATAGCGATCTAGCTAAATGTTTTTAGACTTTTAATTTGAATTATTATAAGTGTTTGTTTGTGCTTAAAAAAGTTGCTAATTTATTTATTCTCTGTATCAACAGCACGACTATCCACAGGAATGCCGTCCCGGCGGTTTGAATGGCAACTACATAATGTTTGCCAGCGCCACCTCCGGCGATCGTCCAAACAACTCCAAGTTCTCGCCATGCTCCATACGCAATATATCCAATGTGCTGGACGTGGCTGGTGGGCAACTCCAAACGGGATTGCTTCAAGGCCTCGGAGGGCGCCTTCTGCGGCAACAAGATTGTGGAGTCGGGCGAGGAGTGTGACTGCGGCTTCAATGAGGAGGAATGCAAAGACATTTGCTGCTATCCACGGCTCATTAGCGAGTACGATCAGTCGCTCAATAGCAGCGCCAAGGGCTGTCGACGTCGCGCCAAGACGCAATGCTCGCCCTCGCAGGGACCCTGCTGTCTGTCCAACTCGTGCACATTTGTGCCCACGCATTTCCATCAGAAGTGCAAGGAGGAGACCGAATGCAGCTGGTCCAGCACCTGCAACGGCACCACAGCCGAGTGCCCAGAGCCGCGTCATCGCGACGACAAGACCATGTGCAACAATGGCACCGCGCTCTGCATACGCGGCGAGTGCAGTGGCTCGCCCTGCCTGCTCTGGAACATGACCAAGTGTTTCCTCACCTCGAACACGCTGCCGCACGTGGACAAGCGCAAGCTGTGCGAGCTGGCCTGCCAGGATGGCAACGATACCAGCACCTGTCGCAGCACCAGCGAGTTTGCAGCCAAATATAATATTGCTCCGGGTGGCATAAGCCTGCAGCCGGGCTCGCCTTGCGATAACTTCCAGGGCTATTGCGATGTGTTTCTCAAGTGTCGCGCTGTCGATGCAGATGGGCCGCTTGTGCGGCTCAAGAATCTGCTGCTGAACCGCGAAACGCTGCAAACTGTAGCCGAGTGGATCACTGGCAACTGGTATCTGGTGGTGCTCATGGGCGTTTGCTTCATTGTCGTCATGGGCGCCTTCATCAAATGCTGTGCCGTGCACACGCCCAGCTCCAATCCAAAGAAGCGACGTGCGCGACGCTTCAGCGAAACGCTGCGTGCGCCAATGAACACAATACGACGCATGGTGAGTCATCCATCCATCAGCTAACTAATTAATTAATTTATTAATCAAATAATGCATTGCAGCAACGTCATCCGCATCAGCGTGGCGCAGGACCACGCAGCATACCGCCGCCAGCACATGAAGCGCAGCATTATCCACAAAGAGGTAGTGGTGGTGGTGGTGCCGGCGGTGCAGGAGGTGGTGGTGCTGGTGGTGGTGGTGGACGCCATGGCAGTCGCTCGCATCATCACAATGCGCATCCGCATGAGTGGGATCGTCAGCAGGGCGGGCATTCGATTGTGCCGCTGCCCACAGGCGGAAGTCATGCCAGTCGCAATTCAGCTGCCAATCAAGCGCGACGCAGCGATGGACGTGGACCGCGTCCCAGCAGCAGTGGACGAGCACCAGGAGCAGCTGCAGCAGCACGTTCCGGGTATGGCGCCGAGCAGGCAACAACGGCAGCGGGCGCGGCTGCCATTGGTGGTGGTGTGCAGGCGGCCATTAGCAGCGGTGGCGTCGTAGCGCGTGCTCAGCTGCCGCTGCCAATGCCGCCGGCCAATGCACAGCAGCAGCAACAGCAACAACAACAACAGCAACATGCACTCTCACCGCAGCAACAATCTCAAGCGTTTTATGCGCCGAAAGGTGCGTTTCAGCCCTCGCTCGCTTAGCGTGTGACCCTGTAGCCAATTTGCTAGCCATATACACAAACATATATTTGATTTTGTTTTCATATTTGTGCAATTTTTCTCTCTTATTTTTTGCTCTTATGAAAAACTATAAATCAAAGTTGCCCATGCACAACGTTTTGCTTCAGTTCCACATTCAAGGCTTGTGAGCCAAGCAAACAACATTAATTTTATTTTATTCGAGAAACAAATGATTTAGCGTCTAACCACAGTGTAAATAGTTGTTGCCTGTTGCCACCACATGCTGCCACATTGGCTATTAATATGCAACAAGCAGCGCCAGCAGCAGCAGCAGCAGCAAGCGCCATTTACAACAATAAAAGACTAAACGGAATTGGAACACCAACAACCACAACTACAACAACAACAACAACTCAACAACATGCCATATTGTTAACCCCAAACAACAAAACATTGTCCATCAAATAGCTTCCCCAACAAAATAATCAAAAAACCATTACTGATATTCAAACAGAATTCGATATGCAATTGGTATGAACAAAAGCAAAGTTTCTCTCTTTTTTTTACAACTTTTTATTCAACTTGTTCTACTAAACGTGCCCCGCCCCCCTCTCTTTTTGTATATGCAGTCCTTGCTCTCTTTTTAGTTTTGTTTTTGCAGTTTGTTGCCTTTATTCTTGTATTGTTGTTGTTTTTGTTATTGCATGTGCATCAATTTTTGATTAACAATACTAATTGTCAAATATTTTATTTACTAAACACGGCATGTTTTTTGTTATTAACTAACTAAAACTAAAAACTTTTGTTATGCGTGTGTGCATGTTAATTTAAATTGTAGTCACAACTAATTTAACTTTTTGCATTTCTCTTCCTGGGCGCAGGCGTCGCACCACCGCCGCCGCTACAAGTAAGCTATAGTCGACCGACATCGCTGCATGAGCAACAGCAGCAACAGTTGCAGCAGCAGCAGCACGCCTACTCCGATGCCTATGCGGCTTTGGGGCGTGGCCAGTACGAGTCGACGACGCGGGCGTCCAGCGATAATAAAGTTTGACAACCAAAACTCAAATCGGAGCGCCATAAAAAATCCAAAGCAAAGCGACAAATGAAGCAGCAGCAGCAACAACAACAAATACAACAACAACAACCGAAATCAAATGAACTCAAATTAAATGTAAATGTAATTTTTATGCTAATTATTTTTATTTAAACATGATAGAAAGCGAAAATCTAAATTCATATGTACCAAGAGCAGCAAGAAAGCAAAACTGAACGATATTTTTTATTAAATTAATTGAACAAGCAAGCAAATCATTATTATTATAAATAATTAAAAATGCAAATTGCTATATATACATATAAATCTATATATATATACATATTTAACGATTGTGCGTACTTATTTACAAAGCGGCAACAAAAACACAAAATAAAAATGTATGCAGAAAAAAAAGTAAATAAAATAAAAGTAAAACTAAAAGCATAAATGTCGAACATTTACAAAGAAGTAATTAAAATTAAATGCGCAAATATATATATATATATATTCTGTAAAAATAAATCAAAGGGCTATCACACAACAACAACAACAAAAAGCAAAAGCAAAGCATTTAAATTGTATTTAACTTTTAATAAAGGCCAAAACTTTAATTAAAGCCGTCAAAATTGCATTTGTAAACTAAAAAAAAAAAGATAAAAATACATAAAAACACACAAGCAAATAAGCAGTCTATATGAAAATAAATTAAATTTCCAAGCCTCTTTTTTTCATCCGTGTAAAAAAATATTTTCAAGCGCTGCTGCAATTCCTTTCAAAGAACAAATGTTGAAAAAAACACAAACAACAACAAAGCGAACAATTACATCATAATTAAACATACACTTTTTTAGTTTTTATACTTTTAATATATAATTTGATATACCTATATATATATTTGTAACTTTTATGTGCGATTTTTTATTGTCATTCTTTTCGTATTAGGTTTAAAGCTTTATGTATTAACGAGCTGTTTGTAGCGATGCAACTGATTTAATGTTAAATGTTACTACAAATAGTTATATATCCTCCATAACAGTATGTGTATATTTTTTAAGTACTCGTAAATCAATTTGTTGTACTTTCTAGTTTATGTTTTTTGTTTTTGTATAATAACAAATATTCTGCTGACTGACAACATCGGTTGTGGGTTCCCTCTCTCTCTCTCTCATTGGTTTTTTGTCAAAACACACCACAACCACCACCAAAGTTCTGGAACCCAAGAACCACTCAAAGAAAGACAACATTAATAGTAGTAGCATATTCATACACACTTTCTCTGTATTTTCTTATTCTTTTTATTGCATTTTCCAAGCTGTGTGTTCTCATTGTTTTAAATTGTTTTCCTACTTTTTGCTAAACTGAACAAAACTTGTAAATATAAAGAAAGTCTCTAAGAAATCTAAGATAATTAACAAGCATACATTAAGTGAAAGTAACTAAAATTTAATTGCATATACAAAACAAAACAAGCATAAGTTTAAAGCAAAGTAATTACTTAAATTTATATATATATAATATACGTATTAAATTGACATCACAAATGCAAAGAGAACGTTGAGGATTTAACTATGATATTAGTTTTTCTAAAAGCAAGACAACAGTTGACAAAACAGAAACAAAAAACATTTAACTATTAATTTAATTGTATTAAATAATGAATTAATTAATTGAATTTAAGGCTAAAGACACTGCTACAAAAAAGAAGAATGAGCATAAGAAATGATAATAATAAAAAAAAAACAAGAAAACTACTATTTTATAAAATAAAAACCCAGCGCGTGTGTTTTCAATCATTATTATTTATTTATTGCCAACAACACACACATGTTAGACATATAAAAACACATTTAACATAATTAAATATTATTATTTAAGGCACTGTTTACAAAATTAAATATTAGGTACATTTATGCTTAAGAATTAGTATACAAACAATTGATATTTGGTTATGAAAAACATTGATTGGCAGTTGGTTCAAGTGCAGCAAACTATGCGCGAATTCGAGACGCCTTCTTGCTCTTGTCAGCCTTTGGAGGCGGTGGTCCGCCACGTCCGCCCTGCATATGACGATTGTAGATGCTGCAAAACATAAATTGAAATTGTATATTCAACATTTCTGTATATATGTAAGTGCATGACTTACATTTTGTATGTCTCTGTTTTCAGATATTCAATGACATGACTTATGCCCAGCAAGTACTGCTCGGCTATGGGATTGACCCAGGGATTCTCCTCCATTTTCATAACCGACTTGTTGCTTAGCAAATCAAGTTGCGCCACCTCTGGCGGCAGCACCTGCAGTCGATTATTCTGTATATGCAACTCACGCAGTCGCATCAGTTCGCCAATTTCGCGTGGCAGCTCCAACAGATCGTTGTCACGCAGTCCCAGAATCTGCAGATTCTTCAGCTGACCCAACTCCTTGGGTATGTACTCAAAGTCGTTGTCGCCCAAGTACAAAGCACGCAGCGTCTCCATGCCAAAGAAATTGCCGGGCAGCACTTGCTCGCTCAAGTTGTTGTAGGACAAGTCGAGCACCTCCAGCACTGGGAAAGCGCCAAAGCCGCGTGGCAAGTTGTCCAGTTTATTGATGGAGACATTTAATATGCGCAACTTGGGCATGGACGACAGCGAAACTGGCAGCTCGGTAAGCTGATTGTTGGAGAGGTTCAGTATCTCCAGATTCAGCAAGTTGGCAATGCCGGGATTGATGAGCGTGATTTTGTTGTGAGACAATGTGAGCCGTGTAATGTTGGACATGTTAACTGCAAATAAGTAAATTGTTTGTATTATCGAGTGCACAGTGTACTCGCATTAACAGCTGTTCGCACGCAACAGGCAGTGCAAGCGAGACAACCATAGCAGCTGCTGCCGCCCTGTTTGTATACATTTGTAATTTAAACAAACAATTTGAGTTTTTGCTGCCTCAAGTGCATATAACTTAAAAATGTGCTAAGACTAGTAAACGTTTATGTTATGCATTAACTTTTTATGTTAAAATGCAAGCGAAATGTGTTATGCTTTAGCCATAAACACTATAAATATTACATGACGTCATCGCAATGTTTGCGTGGGCTTTTATATTTTCCAACTGGTCGCATTTATTACTTACAAAGACCCGGCAACTCCTCGAACGACACTAGACCCTTGTCAACAAGGTCCAATTCGCGATTTTGTGTTTCACGTGCCTCATCTAATAATTTCTTTGCCTTCGACATTTTCGTGCGATTACAAACAAGTGTATACTAAATTCACAACTATTTCACTCTATATTCAAACCACTGTAAGCAACAGCGTGCGAACAGTGCAGCAACAGCATTTTTGAACTGGTGTAAGCGAGATGTTATGTGCAGACCTATCGAGCAGCAATTTGTATTATCGAAGACCACCACAACGGCTGCAAAACTGTAATGTGCATTGGTTTGTGTCAGGGCTTTTCACGTTTGTTGCTGCTAATATTTGTGGCTTAATTCGCTAAAGTGCGGCTTGTGTTTTGTGTTTATGAAGTGCGCGCTTTAAGGTGTCGAAGTTTATTAAAACGCCGTATACTTACATAGCCCTGGTAGCTCCTCGAATGACACCAATCCCTTGTCGACCAGATCCAGCTCGCGGTTGTGTGTTTCGCGCGCTTCATCTAGGACCTTCTTGGCCTTGGACACCTTGGCGTTAACTGGTAAGCACTGATTCATTTTGTTTAAACTCTAGTTACAATGTTGTATACAATGGTTTTTGAATGAGACTTGGCGCTACCAGCTGCTGGCTAAACTTTGCACAGTGGCACTCAAACTGTTTGAGATTTATGCCCACAGTTTTGGCAACTGTTTTGTTTTTGCAATTTTCACTTGTTATCCAGCGCTTTGCATTAGATTTCACAATATTGCGTGTCACTGGGCCACACAAATAATGCACTTGACCTATATTATGTGATATTTTTAAATCAAATAATAAATGTGGCAAAATTTAATGCAATCAAAAATATATAACAAACAACAGCAACACATACACTGCAGGCGCTACTGCAAAACAACAACAACAATATATAGAATTAATTACAAAAATAGCCAAAAATATAAAGAGCTGCGAATGCGTCACCTTTCGCCACGCGTGCCAACGACTAACTGAATAAAATAAAATAGATCATTTTAAGTTTACGTCGTTCCCACACACACAGACAGAGCCAACAAGATCAATCGCAAGTCTGTCGATGTCGAAGCAACTTGAGACGAGTTTGTGCTGTGTGCTGCTGATTTTTGTTTATTTTATTTTTGTACAAGTTTTTGTTTTTAGTTTGCAACCGGAAACTCGTTTGACAGCATTTGCCCCAAGCAGATGCTACGCAGAGCATAGAATTTGCTATATAACTAATACTCAATTTATTAGTTTTTTATAATTGAAAAAAGGCTGATAGCAGCATTTTATTAAAACAATACATTATTTAGTTGTTGACATGGCATTAAATAATAATTGGTTGCATAGCCAAATGGATTAGGAGCCAGCTCCCAGCGATGAGGCATGTGGCATGTGGCAGCTGGGGCTTCCGCTTAGTCAGTTAGCAGAATTTTTAATTACTTTATATTTTGTTTCGGCGCTCATTAGGAATTGTTGCTGCCGGCATTGGGTATATTCGGCATTTTGCATCTCTCCTGGAATCGCATTCATTAGTCATATTTTTGTTGTTCATATTAATTTTCGTTTTTGGCCTGTTGTTGTTGACTCTTTTTTCAAAAACAAAAAAAAAAAAGCCAACCAGCCAGCGAAAGTTTTGCCTTTTGCGCCTTGCGCGTTGCATAATTTCCACAATGCATTTGTTTTTTGGATGCTCACACATACATACGCATATTGCATAGTGTATGTGTGTGTGTGTGTGTGTATTTCCGCCAATATAAAATATGCAAAACAATGCAAACTCTCGTTGGTCAGCAGCAAAAACTTTTGGCCAAGCGCCTGCACCCGCAACAAAATTAATTTTGCTTTTCGCAACAGCAACAGATTTTTCGGCTACTAATGTTGCGGCAACACTGCAACTGGCACAGCCAATATAGTTTTTGTTTTAATTAACTTTTTTTTTTGTGTGTCCATCCCCCAAGTGTTTCTGAAAAAGTTGCCAGCTTTGCCAAATTGTGCTAATTTCTCAAATGCAATTAAATGTTTAATAATATGTGCAAGGCTTCAAATTAAAAGCTGCATGCGGTATTATAATAAAGTATTCCATTCACTAGGGCATTTAATTAAATTTATGGCTTAAGCAGTGAATTTACGCCATTATATTTCTAAAGCTCACACACTGTTTTAATTTCTTGTATATTATTCAATTTTTGCTTCATAATAAGTCGTTAAAAATAAATAAATGCTGCTCGCATGTTGTTAAGAAAATTTTAATAAATAGTTTGTTTTATTTAATTTTTTGCTATAAGAAACTTTTAAATTTCTCAGTTAATCAAAGGGAATTCAAATCATTCTTATTCTTTTTACTAAATGAAATATTTCTGTTCAATTTATGAACTATTTGCAAATTGTTACTAGTATAATTTTCAGCTAAATGTTTGGTTAGGCAATTTATATTTTTTTTCTCAAAATAAATTAAGTGGAAATACCGCATTGTTCGCCATTGCCAATCGATAGGCGCAAAACCCTCTCTTTGGGTGGTGGGGCGGTTTGAAAAACCACAATGCATGAATTTATTTTGGTTAGCAAAATTTTCGATTTTCTGCGTCGCACAATTATGAAAATTTATTACCTATGCATTATTTATGCGGCGCAAAATGCTGTAGCGGGCCTTAAGTATCTGTTAAGTTGTCCGATTTATATGCTAATGTGCAGTAAGCAGTCGTAATTCATTGTGTATTGCTGATTCGCATAAATTACAACAATATTCCAATGAATTGTAAAATATGCAAGTTAATTTGATGCACAAGATGCGGGCGACTCGGAATAAATGACTCAAAGGATTTCAGTTTTTCACGCAAGGTCATGCCCAGTTGACCGCAGCAAAGGCAACCGACGATGAATGTACTGATTGAATAACTCGTTGGAACAGAAATATAAATGACAGACACGCCCCCGCTGCCCCCTGCCCACTGCCGCTGCAAATTGTTCAGGACACACTCAACTCAGTTGGCAATTTTTCAGTTTCGTCTTTTATTTACATTGGCTCAGTACCAGCAGCAGAGACTACAGACTTTAGTGCTGTGCCTTTTGCTGTCTGCTGGCCTAAGCCTGCCAAAAAGGATGTGCTCTCGTCCTGCCTGCCTTGGGCCTCAGGCTCGTCGCCGTTTGATTTACTTCAAACAATTGGCAACATCATACATCAACGATTTGCTGCCAATTTTTTGTTGCTTGCTTTCCTGTGTTTTTATTCTTCAGCTTTATTTCGCACAAATCTCTATGCAAAGCATTCGAAACAGTTTGTTGCTCGGTCTCTTGATTTTTATCATTTTGCTGCTTGTTGTTATTGTTGATTCGCTTGTACATTTTCAATCAGTTTTCCCAGCTTTTCGTTGTCCAATTTAGCAGGCTTTGGTTTTGCAGCCAACGTCTAAGCCTTGGTCCGTACATGATTGGCAAGCTATGCTTGCAGTTCTGAGTACTAAAAGCTTTTGCATTCGCTTTTCGGCATTTTAAAGTTGCCCTAAACATTTAGCAATTTACATTTTTCATTTAGCCCAGTGCGCTGTCAAATTTTCAATGCGGCAACTTACAGCAAATTTTCGCAGCCGCCCTCGCTTCATATTTTTATGCATGCAAACTAAGAAAAAAAAACAACGAAGTTACATTGAAAAGTATAGAATCTTAAAATCCCGTGTACTTGTGCTCGTTGATTGCTTAGCCGCTGCTCCTTACTCGTCCTTTTGCTTGCCTTATGGCAGCTTTATTGATCGTTCAACTTGCATTTGCAATTCGGTTTCGATTTTTCTGCAGCCACTTTATCAATTTCGCCAATAAAAATTCAAACAGTTGAGTTGCTTTTTATTTTCTTTAGAGTCTTCGCTGCTTTTGTGTTTTTGCTTCGCAGCAAAACAAAATGCATTATTTATTATTGATGAGTTGAAGTTTGTGTAAAAAAAAAGAATCTGTTGTTGGCATGACAGTTAAATGCAGGGTGCAGTTAACTTTTATATACACTTTGGGGCTAGAGTGCTGCTTAAATTAAAGTTCAAGCTATTTAGAATTTAAGTGCGTACAACTACAAAAGTTTAATGCGTTTAATGCTGAGATCTTGCTGCTCATACTGACGTAATATAAGTTTATATAAACTTTTCCTCAACTTAAAGATTCACTCAAACCTGATTTTAAAAACATACAAGTGCATAAAACGTTGAGCTTGGCATAGAAATTTGCCTTCACTATATAAAATTGTATACTATAGTACTTATAAGCTTTTAAAGCTTAGCTAAGCCTTAAGCTTATAATTTCTTATATTATAATGTTAATTAACTTATCTTGCTATTCTATACTCATAAATTCGTTTGAGCCATGCCCGACATTTAATCGAATTTGAAACGTGTTTATTAGTTCTGCAATTATGAAGTGTGAACAATAATTGCAACATGTTGTTGCTTGTCAATTCAGCTTGTCAAAGACTTTGCTCACACACACACACGCAGAAACACACTTACAACATGCAACAAATGCCAAACTGTAGTCCAAAGTTTTTGCCACTGTCTTCCATTGTGCCTTATCTAGTGTTAGATCTCCCAACTCCAACTCCCAACTCCAATTCGAGCTGCTTACACACATCCTTTCAGCATTGACCGACAGGTGGACGTGTCTTGTCTGTTTCAATACTTTCTAGTGCTTTTGATTTTGACATTGCACATGGCGACATTTTGGCCAGTTGCCAGACAAATTAGAATTGGTGTGTGAGTTCAATGGAGCTGCTGGGCGTGGTTCATGGGCTTAATCATGAAGAAATGTTATTGTCTATGTCGCTCGTTGTTTCGCCTGATTGCGCAAACATTGCCCAGAGACATTGGAGGACAAGCCCATCTGCCGACTGACATGAAGTTCTTGTTGGTTGAGATTGTTGTAAGCACAAATTAAGATCTGATTGCAGATAGTTTAGTGACTGCTTAAATAACAAGTTTCTATATTAAATACAGTCGACTTATTGCCACAATGTTAGTCGATGACTAAATACATAACATTAACAATTATTTTCTAATTTAATTATTATTTAATTTCATCTAATATTTTTTGAATTTAAATAAATATATTTAAAAATTTTCTTGCAACTTAGTGGGTTAGCCAAAAACAATATTTTAAATATAAAAAGTAGTGAAATTTGGCTGAGCTTAGCTTTTATATTGTTAATTTAAAATAATAATAATTCATTAATTAAGTTTATCTCTGATTTGCTGCTTTAAGATTTAAATTATTCACTTTTTTTTTGTATGAACAACAATTAATTAGACTAAAAACATAACAAGCAGTGTAATTCAAACAACAAGTGCCAATTAAACAACACTGAATAAATCTGTTTTACAACAATAATTGCAAATAATAATATTTATGTATATTTAAATGCAAAGCCTGCAAACAAAAAAGCGAATCAATTTTAATTAAAGTAAATATCATTAAATTACAAAGCTTAATATCAAATGATGCAGAAAAAAAAAGAAAAGAAATTAAATTTATGCGCTGGCGAATTAGTAAATACGCTAACATTTGTTTATTGTTAATTGTAATAAATGTTCAGTCAAAGCTTTTCAGTTCACTATGCGCATTTGAATTGAAAAGTATTTGAATTTATTTGTTTGTTGTTGTGCATGTTTGTCTTAAACTTTTTTGCGCCATAATTATGCACAGTCATGTGCGCATAAATAAATCATATTTTTTTATTATCAATTTGTTGACAATTATGAATTTATTAGCTAGACAAAGGCGAGACCACAACTGAACACAATGCAATGCGCATTGTCAGCTTACAATGCGATTAATTAGCGTTAAGTTTATTTTGGGCTGTGCTGTCAACAAATATTTAACTGCTCATTAGTTGCGCATAATGCTTCATAACTAATGTTAGTGTGAATGCGACAGGCCCAGCACAACAGCCGCAGTCGCAGTCGCACTGTACGCATATTACGTATACGCCGCATGCAACCACAAACAGACAGAGAGACACACACACACACATAAAGAGAATGAAGCACCTGCCCGTCTAGAGAGCGGGCTCATTAGAATTCAGTTAGTGTCGTTGTCGCTCGCTTGGTCTCAAGTTAACTCTGTCTTCAGGCAAGCCACAAATTGTCTGCATTTGTATGTGTGTGTGTGTGTGTGAGAAAAAACTACTTGTTATGCAGTGCGTTTAACTTCGTTTAGCTGGGCGAAATGTTTCAGAACTCGTTAGAGCCAAGTCACAGCCTCCTCGCCAATAAAGCGAACAGCATAGCTCGGCCCGTTGTGCAGCCTTAGCCTGGCAGCTCTAATCAATGTGCTAGTCCATCAGCTTAGATTGACTAGACGCCTAGTCTAGTAGCCTCGTTCCAACCAACCAGCCAACCAACCAACCACACATGAGTCTGTCATTTATTAAACATTAACTGTTGCATGACTTTCTAAAATGCGTAGTTAACGCTTTGAGCTCAAAAATAAATCAACAAAAAATAAACGACAGCATTACATTTAGTTTCTAAAATAAAAGAACTATTTTTGTGCCTCTATCTTTTCAAAATAGAATTTTATTTATCAACTGCAGAATTATAGCAATATAAACATTTTAAATGTTGCTACTATTTCCTTGCAAGCTTAAGCAATATATAAATTATACTTCCTTCAACTATTGTTATTCATTTCACAAATTTAAAGCACTCAAATTTCTCTCTCATTGGCATATTTTATTATTTATATGCACATATTGCTTTGCTTTTCTAAGCAATGCTTAAATTCTAAATCCTTCCACTATTGTTTGCATTTTATTTGCCGAGTCTTAAAACTATAAAACTTCGCTCTGATTGGCAAAGCAACAATTACTGTTGCTGCTCTCAGCTCAGCTGCAAACAAAAGCTGCTCCAAATTTTAAGCTCTTTAAATCAGATCAGCAGCGCTTTATCTACATATATACAGTCGCACTTGCAAGCCAATGCAAAGCTGACGCTGCTCAATTTAAAGTGCTCTGATTTGCCAGTGAAAGCCACACACACACACACACACACACACACACACTCATATACTTATCCAAACACATGCATGTATGTCTGTGTGTGTGTCCAACACGTTTTTCTTTGTTTGGTCTTCATATAGTTGAGCCAACAATGCAGCAAGTTTTGCCAACACAGAACACGGACTGAGGCAGGAGCGAGATAGAGTTAGAAAAAATATTGTAGCATAATTTTCGGCGCTAACAATACAGCAGCAGCAGCAGCAGCGACAGCAGGGCGAGCTGACTGTGTGTGGGTCCAGGACCAGGCCAGGCCAGGCCAGGACAGGACAGCAAGGCGGACACATGGCATATATCAGCACATGCATTCATAAATCATATTCTGCAGCCAGAGTGCAGCCAGGCAGGCTAACAGGCAGCGCCAGGAAACGCCAGGAAACAGGAGCAGCAGCGTAGAAAAGCAGCAGCAAGCTCTCGCTCTATATATATATATATATATGTGTGTGTGTGTGAGTGTGTGTGTGCCGGCTATTTTAAGGATATTTATACTGACAGCGGATTTTTGATGGAAAAACTTTTGTAAATTGCTTTTAACAGAGCCAAAAGTAGCCTCATATACAGCTAAAAATAAAAAAAAAAACCAAGTAAAATTGTTGAAAATATTTGTAGCCTTTGGTGCTGTTTGAATTTTTATTTAAAGGATGTCTGCATCCTTTGCGGCCAGTGTTTGCTTTGGCCATGCACATTTATTAAATCGACTTCACATTTTTAATGATGCATACAAAGCCGCCCCAAGAAGGGCAAATAATGCACGCCCTCCACGCCCACAGGTCCTTCTTATGCTTTATTGTTTGGCTTTGTTTGCTTGTTTATCGAGAACACAGGTCTTTGTCAACGTAAATAGCCTTTGATTGGGCATTTAATGCGATATTTGCAAAGGATACAAAGTCAAAAAGCTTATGGCACATGAACAATTGTGTTCAAGCGAAAACATTTCGCCTCGCATAAAGTTAATCCGATTAATTAGTTAACGTCATATGCAGTTTTCTCTTTGGGCAACTGATAAAACATTGCTTTGTAATTTAATTAATTTAAAATATTAAAGTCATTAAAAGAAAATCAGAATAAATGCGCATTTAATTGCTTCGCTTAACCTTTGTGCAATTTTTTATGCGCTGCTGGTATTTATATTCGTTTTAAATCCATTGAAATGCATAAATTTATTAAAGCCATAAATAACGCATTAATTTAACAAATTAAATGCATTTCCATTTGTAGCACTTGCTGCAGCAAATACTTTAAATAGTTAAAATGCCTGTGGCAGCCGCACAAAGTTTGTTTAAACAATTTAACACTTAGCATATTGCATTCGCATCCGCATCCGCATTCGCATTCGATTCGACAATCGGACAATTGCAATTGAAAAAAGACATAATAATTGAAAATTTACCAATCAAGAGTGCAACAACAATTGCGAAATTTTATTAACAAACAACAAAGCAAAATTCAAAAGCTCATAATAAATGACCAAATATTAAAATTGAATCAAAAACCCAGCCAAGCCGCAGCAATTCAAACGAAAATGCAGCACAGAAATAATAAATAAAATAAAGCGTTCCGATATGATGGCAGCAGCCATTGGTTGTGTGCAATTTGCAAATATTTGTTGCAAATTCAATTATTTGTGATATGGCTGTACAGTTGTTGTACATGTGTGTGTGTGAGTGTGTAATTGTTTAAGCAATTTATGCTAATTTGGTTGTGTGTGCAAGCGATATCAAAATTTTGTGGCGGCCGGTCAATTAGCTACGATCAAGTGAGCAGTCAGTACGGTGGCGGTCTGCCAATTAGCTTCGATCAAGTGAGCAAGCAGTGTGGCGGTCGGTCAATTATATATCCCAGACACACGCGCTTGACTGATCTGCTGTTCGCTGTTTTGTGTTTTTGTGTGAACTTTAATTGAGCCTGACCCAAATGCACAGTGTGCATAAATTAAAGCAAACACTTGGCAAATATTTAACATATGTGATTTGACAAACAGTCAGCGAGCGAGCGAGCGAGCGAGCGCTAACTGTGTAAAGAGCGTAAAGAGAACAGGGAAAAACAAACTTATCTCATATTAATGCAATTTAACAGGGCGTATGCATAATATTTAGCTAAGCCAGTTGCGAGTTAAAAGCGGGCAGCGGGCCAAGCGGCCAGCGTAGCAAAGCAAAACTTAATTAAAAATGTGTGCGCATAATTATAACTATATTTAGCATGCAGCACACACACACACACACACACACACACACATATGCAGATGTGCATTAATTTTGCATGCAGCAGCTGCAGCACACAAAGGACTACAAAAACAAAAAAGCAACACGGAGATGTTGAATAAGCGCGTGTTATAGTTTTTTGTAAGCGCGCATTTTTGGGGCGTCGCTGATGATGATCCTGCGCCGCATTTTGTCAACACACACACACACACATTTAACTTGCAACATGCGCTGGCAACGCTTCTGCCCTGATGAGCGTCAGCAGTTACCGTAAATTATTTTATTTATACCGTTAGTCAGCAAGGGCTAGGGGAAAGGACAGTACAGCACGGAGTAGGACCAGGACCAGGACCAGGACCAGCACCAGGAGCTGTTGCCGCATCTCCTCGGTGTCTGTCTGTGTGCTTGACTTAATAAAATAAATTTAGAAGCTGGCTGACTAACGCACTCAAACCCCCCTGCAGCCACGCCCCGTTTGCATAACGCCTCACTTGGGCGCGCCGGTAAAACGGCAAAATGTGCATAATGCCTGTGTGTGTGTGTGTCCCGTAGTGTGTATCTGTGTGTGAGCTTCCCGTTTATTATTTATGCATGCTGTGCAACATTTTCACCCAGCAGCTGCACAACAAACGAAACAACAACAACAACAACAACATTGCTTGCCGCACGGATTTCTTTTTTACACAGATTGGCATGCTGCTCCACTTTGGTAAACATTTTTTTGTCAATTAAAATATAAAAGGAGTAATTAAATTTAATATGATTAACTTGGTTCAATTATCTTTGACATGAATTCTAAGAATCGAGCGAAAGAGAGCAAATTTTAATTAAATGAAGGAAAGCCTCTGAACTGATTGAAATATTGTATTCAAATAAAAAAACATGAACATAGAGAACAATTTATTAATCCTAAAAAATTCATCGTTGATTTTGCTCTATGATTTTTTTACGCTTTTTCTTTAATTTCAATTGTGTTTCATTTTATACATTTTTTAATTATAGAAAATGAATAGCATGCAGTTGTAGAACATTAATTCTTTTATTCTAACTCATGTTAGGCAAATATGTATTAATAATTTAATTAAAGTATTCAATGCTCAAAGTCAAATATCTCATAAGAAATATTTTCAAGTATTCGAATTATATTTTTTAATAGCAATGCTCTCAATTTAGCTACTAAAAAGAAAACTAATTTTTTGCTTAATATTGTCGCCGCTATAAGTGTTGATAAATATTTACAATAACCAATTTAAAAGTTTAGTTTGCGCTGTTTTTTGTTTGACTTGCAAGTAGAACATAAACACGCATTGTTTTTTTTTTTGCTGCTGCTCTGTGGCTTTGTTTGAGTTTCTTTATTTTCACAGAAAAAAACAAGTGGACAGGTTAAAGGTGGGCGCCACCAACATTTAAATACACTGTGACTAGGTCGCAACAAAAACACGCATGCACTCACAAACACATAACACCTATGTAAAGAGTCAGAGCTCGTTTTCGCTGTAGCGTCACTGCGACCCGCCGCTGCGTCGGCAGCGACGTTTGTAGGGCGCGTCTGCACGTGCACCCCGTTGTCTATATTGAAAAGAATGGAATAATTCCTAAGTTATTATCCGATCGTTCGAAATTTTCTCACATCGTCGATAAACTATGACTAGGCAATTTTGTGATTTATTTCAGATTTTAAAAGTTTTTTGTACCTTATATATATGTTTTTTTTTCGATTTGCGGGAGGGGTGGAGGAAATAAAAAAAATAAAATAAAAGCGAGTGGCAGTCTCTAACATCACCTACATACCAAATTTGTTTGCTCTAGCTCTTATAGTTGCTGAAAACACCGCACTCATACAGACGACGGACGACGGACGGAACGGACGACGACAGTGCATATTCGACTCAGCCCCCCTCGAGCTGATCAAGAATATATATACTTTATAGGGTCTCCACGCTCCTTCCCTATTACATTACATTGAGCAAACTTCACATACCCTTCAATTTTTTACAAAAATGTCAAAGTGTATAAAAAGAATATGAGAGTCAAAAGTTTTGTTATAAAAATGCAGCAAGCAAGCAAACTCCATATACACGGGTATATAAAATGCATTTTTTTGTTCTTGACTTGTGTGTTTTTTTTTTTTTTGTGTTGTGGCGTGAAAGTTTTAAATATGATTTTATTTGTGCGGCAAGTTGCAAGTTGCGGGTGTTCAATTTGGTTTTTGTTATTTGGTTATTTTTTGCGGCTGCTGCTGCTGTTGCCTTTATGAGATTTGTTTGCTGGCGAAAAAGTTGTGCAAGAATTTTAAATAAACTACAAGCAGCTGAAATCTTAAACTTTAAGCTGAGCTGGGTGTCCTTTCGCTTCTATTTTTGTGTTTGGCTACATTTTCTGCTTAAATGCATTTGGGCGAACAGTCTCCGTCGTCGTCTCAAGTGGCTGCCAGCCTGTCCTGTTGCTGTCCTTTGTCTGCTGCTGAAACTTTCACCGTTTACTTTGCTACTACAGCACTCTAACTGCCGCTTGCCTCGTGCCGCTTGCCCCTTTAGTTCATTTTTTTTTTTTTGGGGCAGAGCTTGCTGCAGCGCTTTATTTGAATTATTGTAATGATTTACACTCAAGTGGCTGAGGCTGCAACATTGCTACGTGCCACGTGGTACAGTTGTGCACAGCTCCGTGCAAGGTAATGAGCTATGGGGTGTGAGGCGTGTCTAGCACTTGGTCCGCACACTTGTCTAACGCTTATGCTGATCTCTCTCTCTCTCTCTCTCTCTCTCTCTCTCTCTTTTGCTCGCTGCCTGTCACGGCTTGACTTGATGGCATCAAAGCATCTTTTTTTTTTTTAATGCAAATGCTAAATTTTATGTAAATGCTCAACATTTACAAAAAGAATTGTAAAGTGTGCAAAAAAAAAAAAAAAAAGAACGTTGCTTGATTGCATTAGGTAAACTTAAGTTTTGGCTTGAAAACGTTATTTTGCTTAAACGCATACAAATAAAAATAAAAGATGCACACACCTCATTCATCAAAAGCGCAATTAGCTTGCTAAATTTTTGTTACCAAAAACACATTATTAAAAAATATTTTTCATATAGCTATACAGTTGGAGTTACGGTATGTGACCCTGGGGTAAAAATTCATGATTGCCGCTTTCTATATGTAAGCTGACAGCTTTAGCATAACAAATGTCTATAACAATTTTAGTTTCCGCATTTTGCATGCTATATAAGCATTTAAGTAAATATAATTTTCAATCATTCAAAAATGTAATAATAATATAAATTATTATTAAAATTCAGTCAAAACTAAAAATTCGTAACAAAATTTATAAAATAATAAGCTAAGAGTTCAAGAGATGCCTTAAATTACAATTTATCCCATTGTTGCCATTGTCAGCACTGCTAATGCTTAACACATTGCTTATGACATATCTTAGAGTTTCAGCTATATGCTTAACACATTGCTTATGACATATCTTAGAGCTTCAGCTATACATTTTATATTTAGCCCTCATCAAATGCAACAAACTTACATTTGCTCTTATCAGGTATCAATAAATGCTTAAGTAGGCCGACCAGAGTCCAGAGCGTTTGCTTTGTTATGAAATATTTCTTAGAGACAATATCAAGCAGCAAGAGTTGTGTGGCTGTGGCAGTTGCCACATTGCCAAGCTGTGTGCATGAAGAGCTTGTTTGGCATTCATTGTTGCCACAGCAGCAGCAGCAGTTTGGGTTTAACCTGTGTGTGCACCTGACTGCCGCTGACTGTTGCTGGTGTGGCCAAAGTGATTTTATGTTTTATGAAAGCTGACATGTGGCAACAACAGCCAAGCACAAGCACTTGCCACACAGACAGACAGTCAAGCTTGTTGCTTGTGTGTGTCAGTGGCATTGTCAACTTGCTTATCAAGTGTGTGGCTATATCTGTTGCTGTTGTTGTTGTTCTTGCAACTTGTAAATTATTATGAACTCGAGAGCACCCGAGTGCGCTTCAACTTTCAATGATAGCTAAAGTTACAATATATAATTGCATAATGTATTAATTAAACAAACATAAGCTGCCGCTTTAGCCTTGGCATATTTTGAGTTTGCAAAATCTGTGCGCAACGCTTAACTAATTTATGCCACAAGTTGGCCACTGTCAACTCACTTAATTTGCAACGCCATTTTTCTTGTCCAGCAGCATCCGCCCCACCGTCTCTCTCTCTCCCTCTCTCTGTTACGCGCTGTGTCGCGTCGCGCGCAAAGTGACAAACAACTAAGCGAAAATCGCGTGCGTGACGCGTGGCGGGCGCATAAAGTTTCTGACACGTTTCCACAGTTGCAATTCTTTTTTTTTTACTTTGCTTTTAATAATGTTGTTGCTCTCGCTCTTCTTGTTGTTGTTGTTGCTTCTTAGTTGTCGCAAAGGCAGTCAAAGTTGCTCGCTGCTGCTGCGTGCCGCATGTTGATGCCGCTGATGGCGGCACTTTAGAATCGTGTTGCATACTTTTTGGGGCGTCATGCAAGTCACGTTAATTTCAGCAGCGAACTGCGAAGCGACAAGCAACAGCGAAAAAAAATGAAGCAAAAACAACAACTGCTTGTCCTTTTTGTTGTTGTTGTTGTTGTTGTTTGTTTGGCAGCAAAACTTTTGCCATTTTCAAAAGGCTTAAAGCTGGAGTCGCTCTCATATTTAGCTGCTTGCCAGCTCTCGGGCAAATCAAAGTAACGCACCCTGCAGCCCAAAAATAAATAAATGAAACAGATAAAGTAACACACAGCTAACGCGACAAAATAATACCTAAAAACTAAAGCAAGCACAGACAAAACCCACAGATGTTAAATTTATATTATTAGCTATACATTAATTCTAGCAACTAAGGCAGCAGCAATTTGCAAGAAAACAATTATTTATGAACAATAAATGCATAGTTGCATTAATTAATATAAATTATTTACAGCCAACATTTGTTAGGCAATATTCAATGCATTTTCGCGATAGTATCGTATAATTTAATTCATACAAAGCTATTCCAAAGTTACTACCTCATCATCTCTTAAAAGTTTATAATGATATTCTCTATATAGTATATATTTCTTATAAATATATAAATTAATATTTACATTTTATATATTATTTTTAAATTCAGAGGCATAACAGCAAAGGCCTTGAGCTTAATCTCGCAGTAATTATAGCACGAATTTATTTATAGTAAGCGATTTGTTTAAAAATCTGTTTGTAATTAGTTGGCTTGTATCTATTTAAATGCGCAGCACTGTAGAATTTAAACGAATGCAATTGCTCGCTCTCTCTCTGCCTCTCTCCCGCTCAGTTGCAGCAAACTGCGCTGCCAGCTGCGACTGCGCGCTCTCACGATCAGTAACGGTTCGTTGCAATGCGTGGGAAGCTGACAGCGCCCACTCCCTCTCTCTCTCTCTCTCTCTCTCTCTCTCAAGTTAACTAAAATATATTTTTATCAAAACTAACTAATTATGCTCAAATTATCAAACAATTAACTCAACACTCCGAGACTCAGACCCAAACCCAAACCCAGACCCAGGCAACTGTTTGCTTGGGCGTATTATAGGATATTTATATGCAAGGTGTTTACAAGTTTATGTTTGCCACGCCCCACGCCCACGACACGCAGCCTCAATGGGCCGCTCATTAAGCGTCTTTAGTGTGTTTATATAATATAAATTAGCTTAATTTGAAAACATTTTTTGATGCCAAAAGTTTGGCACTTCTCACACAGCAGCGAGACAGACAGACAGACAGACAGACAAGAGAGCAAACGAGTGGGAGGGGTGAGGGGGAAGTTCTATGGCAGCTGCTTTGGCTTACAGCTTGGCTAATTTATATGCCCGTTGGACATTCTCGAGTTGGCCAAAAAGTTGCGGCAAGTTTTTGCCAAGTCGGCGTGTCTCCGATTCCTGTTGCGGGTTAATAAGACGACGATGATGGCGGCGGCAACGGCGGCGGCCAACAAATTGCCAACATTACTCTTACCAGCCAAGACACTCGCTCTCGCTCTCGCTCTGCCTGCAAATAGACTTTTGAGTGTTGTACTTGGGCTAGACCTTGGGCTTGGGCTTGGGTTGTCTTGTTGACTTTGCCAGAGCAGCAGCGAAACAAAAGGGGGTGAGGAGCAGTCTTTTGAAAGTGTCAAAAGCGCAGGCAATTAATTTGGCCTAATTAGACTCTTGGTTGGCTGCTTGGCGCTTCAGCTTCAGTCTGATAGCCAAAGAGAGTTGCAATTTTTGTGGCTTGTCAAAAGCCGCAGCACTCAAGTTGGCCCCAGCCTCAGTACAATGCCTATTTGCATGAGAGTGAGCGATTTATGGCCAACTAAGTTTATTAACATGCCCAGATTTACAATAGAAAATGCACATAATCAGTACAAAGGCGACTTCCGTATATAGAATAATTTATGAACTGCTAAGCAAAGTCGAGGATTGAATTAAAGTTTGAGCGTCTTTTTGGAAATTAAGTGAGAATAAATAAATCAATCAAACAAACAAACAGTAAAATACTAAAGTTAAGTTAAACTTTTAATTAATTATTATTTATAAAAGAGTAAACTATGTATATATATTTAAAAGTATTTATTTAAGAAAAGATTTTAGGCTTTCTATAAATTGCATGCAAATTATTTCGTATTGTTGCGTTCAAAAATTATTAATAAATATGAAAAAATTATGTATAAAATAATAAATAAAATTAAAATAGACTATAGCCAAATATTATATAAACAATATAAACAATATAAACAATATTAAATGAGTTAATTCTAAATGCAATTGCTGCTAATTTGTGAGCATTGACAAAATGCAAAATACTTTTCAACAAATTTCTTTGCCACAATATTGCATATTTAGAATCAATTGCTCACTTGTTTTTGTTGTTGTTTTTGTGGTTTTTTGTGGCAAGTTAGGCGCTGCTCGCTGTGGCATGTGCTTGCGATAAGGCCAACGCTCTTGCTCGAACATTTAATAACAAATTTATGGGGCTAACTGTGTGGTGCATAGTTTCGGGCCTGGCCAACAACAACATCAGCAGCAGCAGCAGCAGCAGCAGAATTTTTGCTGCATAAATTGTTAAATGGCTGGGACGACATTATAGTGGCAATTGTGCGCCTGGGCAGCCACAGAGAACTTTTCTGCTGGCCAGAGAGCTATAAATTATGGCCCCCAAAATTATTATATAAACGCCGAATGCCAAGCAATTGGCCAAGTGCCAAAAAGCGAGCGAACCATAAGCTAGCAAAACTTCGTTGTTGCTCTTGTTATGTACCCACAGCAGTTAGTTATGTTGTAGTTGCTGTTGTTGTTGCTAAGCAAATTATGGCATGGCATAGAAAAATATCAGCAACTGTTACGTTGCGGACATTAGAAAGGAAGTGAAGCCAAAAGAAATGCAGCTGGCCAAAATTATCTGTGGCCAGCAAAAAGATTTCTCGTGCATTTCTGTTTGGGCCAAAAGCCTGACAACTTTTCGCTAAACTTTTCGCAATGAAAGCAACAATAGCGCCAAATAGTTTTTAACTTTTTAGTTGCGCATGCAAAAAGATTCGAAATGCGTTCTATAAATAAAAATGCTTCACTCTTTATAATAAAATCTTCAAAAAAAAAAAGATAACTGCTCTTTGCTCACTCTTCAATTTCAATCTTATCGTTTATTGTTATTTTTGAAATGAACAAAGCACAACTTTATTTGTTATACAAATATTTTCAACATTTCATTTTCAACAGACTTGTGTAAATGCTATTAGCACTTGCATTAAAAGCTTTATTTAACAAAATTAATAAATGCATTTGCAAAACGCACTTGATTGCAATGTTTATTAAACAAATTTGCAAGCGGCATTGCCAAATGCTCAACTCCCAGACTCTGGGCTATAAACGATTTGTACGATAAAAGTTATGGCAGTCATTGTCTGATTCGAATTGTTCAGACTGTTGTTGTTATTTGGATTTCAGCGAGAGAGTGAGGCAAAGTTAATCGTGTGAGATATAAAAACCAAACAATAATTACACGCAAGCGAAGTTCAACAAGTGCAAACATGTAAATAAACAGATAAATGTGTTGGAGGTAACAAATAATATTTTGTGAGTCAGAGAGCGCGCTCAACTTGTTTGCAGGTAGATAAAAAAAAGAAAATTAAAATAGACAAGAATTCTACAAAACTTGTCATGTGAGCAAAGCTACACACAGACAAGATATTAATGAATGAGCTGCAAAGAGAGCGAGAGCAAGAGCGAGAGCGAGCGCAGCAGCCAAAGCTTACGCTCTTCAAACAGGTGAGAGCGTTGCTCAAAAGCTTCTGCGTCGACTGCTCAGTTGTGTTTGAAACGTTTTGGGAAGCGGAACACGCAGCAAACGAAAACGGTAAAAGGGCAGAGCGAGAGAGAGCGCTGCGCTGCGCCTTTGAGCCAAGCTTAGCTGCGTTTTAATTTCATTAATGTTATTGTTGCTTTCGCTTTTGGGGCTTTGGGTGTGACGCGTTCTCGTTCAGTGTGAGGTGAACGTGTGAGCGGGCAACACGTCAACGCAACGAAAACGCGCGACGCGCTGCGCTAAAAACAAAACAGAAAAAACAAGTTAAAACAGAGAGAGAGAAGCGAAAACGATTAACAGCGGCAACAACTCAAGTGTGAACTGTGTGTGTGTGTTTTTGAGGTTATGTAACTTCGAGTTAAAAAGCAATAACAGCAGCTAACTAAAAACGCCAAACACGTTCGAAGACAAACGCGCAAATTGCACATTCCAACAAAAAATATGGAGCACGAGTCGCAAGCGCAGGCGCCAACGCAGGCGCCAACGCCGTCGCATCCGCTGCAGGATGTGCCGTTGGCTGAGGAGCAGCAACAACAACAGACGCCCAAAAATTGGGTTAAATTTGATGACGAAGCGACAGCGACAGACGGCAGTGAAAATAACAACAATGAAGGCAATGCCACACAGTCGACGTCGCAGTCGCAGTCGCAGCAGCAGCAAAACAAGTTAATGCTGCCCCCACCGCCGCCGTCTGTGGTAAGCAGCAACAACAACAGACGCGCGCGCTCGCGCAGTCCAGCAGCAACAACAACAACAACTACTCCAGAACCAGCGCAGGTTAGTTCTCTCTCTCTCGCGCTCTCTCTCTCTCTCTCTCTGTCTTTCGCTCTCACGTGTTGCATTCCATTGCCGCTTGAGCTAAAGTGCGTAGCTCCCTCTTTTGTAATTTTTTTTTTTGTCATTTGGCTACGTTGCATGCATGACTAATTGATTTGCAGCTTGGGGCGCTTAGGGCGTGGCTAACGGCATTTTGTTTATCTGGCAAAGCTTTTACACTTATTGCCTTTCAACAGTCTTATGTTGTTTATATCAAGTTGCTGAACACACTTGTCGCCCATTCGTATCATTTGAGATAAAAATAATAAACAAGCAATTTCTTGCTACGCCAGCTGCAATTTGTTTAAAGTCAATATTTAATAATTATTTACTCTTCATTCAGTGCGCTTGGCCTTGACTTCAAGTTTGTCTTTTCAGTCAGCAGCTGTGTTTAATATATAACTATAGCTAATAGACAGTTGGTCTTTAATTTACAGCCAAGTGTCATTTATTAGCAACAAATTCAATAAGTTATATATAAAATTATTTAAACAAATGAGCGCAAGTTTGTGCGATTTGCAATTGCTGCCGCATTTTGAAGCTTTCAAGCTTCATTGCCAACAAATTAGCTACACACAGTTAACCGTTTGCTTATCTCTCATTTGTCTTTGCATAATTAATTAAACAAGCAGCCAACTATAAATATTTGACTGTAATTTTAGCTCAGCTTATCTGTCATAAAGTTTCTCTTAAGTTCGTTCTCTAAATTTTATAAATTGCTGTTGGTTTTTGCGATTTAATGAGATCATAAATTTAACTGCACGCATTTGCTTTTAACTGCTTTAGCTTTTTATAGCACGCCATTGATCAATTATGGCAATAACTGAAACTACCTTAACACCCAAACCCCCCCTGTCACTATTAAGGCCCCAACTGCTGCCAAATACGTTCGAGGCTTTAAACGCGAGCGCTGCGTACGTGCAAATTGACAAATTGTTTTCAGTTTCAGTTAAGAGCTCCAAGCTCAGCTGGCAACTCAACTGACAGCTGAGACTTGCATTGATTTCACTAGTTTCAGCCACATAACATTTAATATTTAAGCATATTTATTGAAGCGTTCTATATACAATAAAAATATATAACAATTTAATTCTTTAGCTTGAGTTGCAAGCTAGAATTTCATTAAATACATTTTAGTACAATTTTTTTATGAGTTGCCTTAGCTAATTTGAGTTTCAAATAATAATAAATAATAATAATCATTCTCTTACATTTTTTCTATTTACGGTTCTTAAAGGCTGTTAAATGTTGTTGCTCGAGACTTTCATAGAATTGATCAACTAAATTTGTTGTGCTTATTAATGGCAAAATATAAAATTAATTTTATATAAACAAAGCTAATACTTGTGACTTTCACAAGCGTTTTTAAAAATCAGCTGACAAATGAGCAGCTTATGCAAAATACTCTTGTTATCATAAATTTTTGGCTTAAACTAAAACAACATTTTTATTGCATTCTCTTACAAACGATTTAAATACAAAATGCAAACATTTAAAGCAAGAGAAAGGTAAACATATCACTAACAGAAAATATATATCTTATAATCTGAAATATAAAAACTAAATGTAGCAGCTATTAATAAAATATTTGCTTGCGTGCTTAGAACGCTCAAAACTTTAACAACAAAGCAAAATAATTTAAATACAATTAAATAAGCTTGAAAGTATATTTTTTACATATTTTTATTCATGCTTAGTAAGTTCAAATCTTTATTTATTTATATATTTACTTAATGCGAACTATGTACAAAAAAGTATTACAAATCAAAGAAAATAAATACTGCAAATCAATAAGTAAATTATATAAATTCATATATTATGCGTGTTTAGCTACTATTTCTATATTCTATGCTATACATACTATATTTTTATTGTTAGTGCTTTATTTTCTTTTATTAAGCTCTTGAGTATTGTGGCAGCAAATCAATAAGTAGCATTGATTTTCTTGCAGCGCACTCAATTTGCATAATTCCACTTTGTGGTCGTTGGCGGCGTCTTAGTGTTGGGGCCAAGTGCATTAACCCATTGTTTGTCATATTTTACAGCGCGCTGCAGTTTCCTCCACCACAAGTGCGGCTGGAGCAACGTTAACGGATGTGACGCCCGCTGTTTTGACAACTGAGAGCACGCACGTTAATCTGAATGCATCCGGCAGTGGCAGCACTCCGTCCCGTTCACATCCACAGCAGCTAATAAACCAAAAAGCAAGTGCGGCAAATGCCGCAGCGGCCACAACATCATCAGCGTCAACAGCAGCAGCAGCAGCAGCAGCAACGTCCACTCAGCCAAATGGCAACAACAACAACAGCAAGAGCATCAGCATTGCGGTGGATCCAGCCGCCGGCATGCGCACTATTGAATTGTCAACGGGTCGTATACGTGAGGGTTTTGGTAAGCATCTAGCCAAGAGCAGCTACCACTGCAATTGAGAAAACATTTAAGAGATTAAGAACTGTTTGAAAATGATGAGCAAAGTTATTAAAGAGTTTGTTGGACAATTATATTAAACTAGCAATTGTTTATTATAAATAAAAGCTACAACTTAAATGTTTAAGACTTAATGCTTACTTTAGATAAGCGATAGGCGCTTAGGAGCTATTCGATTTTTACTCTTAGTTGCTTAATCAAAGTCTTTTGGTCCTTGAAGATCAAAATCTTTATAGAGCTTGAGAAGTTAAAGCACTCTACTTATTACCCTTTTATATTGGCAGCATTAACCATTAGGCAGCTCACACCAGAGCATCAATTAGCGACTCCTTATATAAATAAGTTAAATACATTAGTTAAAATAATAAGCAGATTTAATTGCCTTTAATCAGCTATATTCCTTTTTTATCAACTACTCGCATTGGTTTTGTGTATACAGAAATTTATTAAAAAATAATACAGCACTTGTAGCAACATTTATTTGCTTGTGTTCTGTACATGTATCAAAAATGTTATAAGAACTTGAATATAAAAATAATAACTGCTGTCATAGCTTCAAATTAGATTTCTACGCTTCTGTTCACATTCAATCAAATGCATATTTCGCTTACACTGTTGCTAACTAGCCGTACTCAATGCTATTGTCCCACCCACAGCTCAATGGAGATGTAATTGTGACACTGCTGCCGGCGAATACGAAGTGGCCCTGGATCACACCCGCCATATTTCGTCCCGAGCTGGTGCCCGAGGAGCTGATGGCCCAGGGCTTAACCGTAAGTTCCAATCAATCAATCAATTGCACACACAGCTAACATTAATTGCTTGGCTTGGCCCGCACAGCTCACTGTGGAGGACTATGTGAACGCCATGGAAACGCTGGTCAATGACTATCGCTTTACGGTCTATAATATTTGCTATAAACGCATACTGGTGTGCTGGATACTTTTTGCATTCACTGTGCTGCTGGCGCTGCTCTTCTCTGGACTGCAGGGCGTGGCGCTGTTCTCGCTGGGCGTGGGCTGGCTGTTCCTCAATGCGGCGGCCATATTCCTTTGCATGTGGGTGAAGCTGCGACTGTCGCGTGGGCTGGAGAAATGTTTGGCCCGAGTGAATAAGCAGCTGATGCGGCATAAGATTTTGCTGGTGCTGGACGATCGTGGACGCATTAGTTGCCACAAGGTGAATCTTTGCTTCATGTACTTCGATTCGACGCAGTGCGTGAAGTTTTCTCAATGAATTTCTGGAGCACACGGAGCAAAATGGCGGCGAGGCAATCAAGGCGGGCTGGGAGGCCAAGCTGGACATAGATGTTAACGATATTGTCATACAAGGCAGTCAGCCAGTGAGGCTATCACGCAAGCAGGTAAGACACACGCACACTCACACACACATAGCTATAAAGGCAGTATTTGTAGTTGTTACTTTCATTTTGCTCTCATGCGTAGTTTGCTTTACTTTCTTACTCTGATGCTTACGCTCTTGTTTGTTTCTTCTCTTCTTCAACGCTCATGCCATTGTCTCTCTCACCACACACAACACACACACACAACATGCATTTCAATTGACAATACACATAATCTCTTTAGGCTGTGGCCCAGGAGCTGTTTCTCAGCTACTTGCAACGCTGGGGCAAGGACTTTCTGCGGCGTCGTCTCGACTGGACGGTGCAAGAGGCGGGCGTACATGAGACTCCGCGACATCTGCAGTCCTCCATTTGTCCCTGCCAGTATGAGGAGGAGCTGCTGCGCAACAAAATTAAAATCAGTCTGCAGCATCGTCAATGCTGCGGCATTAATTGCATCAACTGCTGGCTGTAGCAAGCGAGCGCAAGTTTAAAGTTCCAGATTGATTTGTGCATTGTGAAAATTAAACGAATTGTTAAGCCAAGCGCAGTGTATTTGTTTTTCTTTGCAGCCTCAAAGTAGGCAACGTTTTATTTGTCATTACTCATACGCATTAACTAACAAGCAAACAATTAACAACTAACAACTACAACTACAACTACAGCTGTTCGCAACAACAATTAACCAACTGATGTACCAACTTCTTGTTTAACTCTGCTCTCTGTGTTTAGGAACGCGGCATGCAACTTTTCCTGCGCTACGGCTCCCGCTGGGGCATGGAAGCGTTGCGCGGCTTGGTGGATGTCACGCCGCTGGAGCCGGGACGGCATTGTGGGCAATTCCAATGCCCCTGCCAGTACATTAAAGAGCATCTGCAGTGCAAACCACGAGGCAAGTTCAAGTGTTGCAATCTAGTGCATTGGGTGTTGGCCTCTGAGCGCTACGATAACCAAAACTAAACATTTGTGCGCGCCTCTTTTTGTTTTATGTTTAATGTAACTAAATGAATTTATAGCAACTCTATAGCTAAGTAACATCAAACGAATTTGCCTAACTGCATTTATAACTATTTAGATAAATCTATGTGCATCTCTCTTTCATTTCAGATGTTAGTCCATAGTCGAATATATATTTTTTTTTTCTTTTTACTCTTTCATTTAATTTAACAACTGACTGCAATTTTCAATCTATTGTTAAAACAGTTGCCATAAACAGCATTGGCCAGGTAGTTTGGACACGTTTCCCTCTCTTTGGTGGCTAATCTACACCCACACACACACACACACCAACACACCCAAACTATTCAAAAATAATGAATTTATCTAAAGTCTTCGATTTTATTAGCTTACTTTGTATAAATTAGTTTAAATCTTATTTCTTAGCCAATTGTCTTTACTTTGTTTGCATTTTAAATAAATACAAAACACTTACACACACTTGTACACACCACACACACTAACATGAGCGCATGTTTATGTATTTGTCTTTTGTCTTGTTTTGTTTGTTTCGTTGCGGCTTTTTATTTATATTTAATTTCTGGTGTTTGATTTCTGATCTAAACACCTTTTACTATATACAGGTTATCCATGTGCTTGCATTGTCTATGGTTCGGATCCCAGTTTTCAATATCGTTACTAAGTTCGCGGCTCATCAGCTCATCAATCAATATATCATTATAACAATATATATGCGGTATGTCAGTATTCGTGCAATTTTTTATGCAATAAAATAAAGTTTATAAAATACAATGGCGAACAATGAAATCCAAACAGATTTAAACGACGAATTTAAGTTTATGTTTATTTTATTGGCTAATAGAAAAATAAATGAAACCTTTAAACTATATTAATATTGGTTATATATAAAATATAATTCAATGCAAGCATTTTCTTTCTTTTTTTTATAGACTCAACTTTTCTAGCTTTCACTTATTAATTCAAAGCGAGCGCACCCAGCTATGATATAGAAATGCTATAAACTTAATAGTTTAAATAATTAGTTTATTTTACTGTTTGAATTTCGTTGTGCGCTGTTGTAATTAATTTAAAACAAGTTTGTAAAGCGCACAACTATAAATATTTATAGTTATAGATAAAAAGCTACTTACTTTTAGTTGGTGCAGTTAAGTTATTGCTAGTATATGCTTTAAAACTAGCATATAACTATACAAAGCCCTTGCTGCATACAATTATGGTTTTGTTCATAAGTTTTTAACAATTATCACACACACATAGACACATAGTTAGGCGCATTGACACACATACGTGCTCAACTCCCAAATGGCATGCAAAACTAATTTTGGAAAATAACAATTAAAAACTGTTGCAAAGCCAAAAGCAAAGCAAAGCTGAACCAGCAAGTTACCCTAGACACAAACCCATTTACAGGTGTCTAAGCTAAGCCAATGAGAACTGCCAGCGGCGCAGCTCTGCAATATATTTAATTATTTAATTTATTACAGGGTATGTTTGTTGTTAACTTTCAGTTGGGTACGTTAGCGTATGTGCCATTTTCACAGTTATTGCATTCATTTTTATTGCATAATTCAACTTTACGTTTTGGCGCATTTTTAGCCACGTTCATTTGTTGGTAACACTAAAGTTGTTGTTTGTTTGGTTCGCTTGGTTTGCCTCATTTTTGGGTTGCATGTGTAATGAGTCATTAACAATGGTGCAGCAGCAAGCTGACGTCCAATTAATATGTTAATACAAATATTATTATTTATTTTATTATGAGGGTCTGGGTTTGGTGTCGGGGCAGCGGCTCAGTTGGTAATATGCTTTTGATTGTGCCTGCATTATCAGTTGCAGCAATTAAAAGTAAATTGTTGTTGTTTTTTTGTTATAAATTAAGCATAATTTTTGTTAAACATATTTGCCATTAATTTGCTCAACTTGTTTGCCAGCATTAAACATATTTTAAATCAATTAGCAATAAAGAAAACGCAATTTGTTTTAATTGATATTAAATAAGCAGGCATCAGCGTAAGTAAAACTCAAGCTAAATATTAATGTGCTACTTTACATTTGATTTGATTTCAAATACGAAACTTTAAATAATTAACACTGAGCATTGAGGCATGCAGCTGCTTTTGTTTTTAGCCCTAACCGCAAACTAAAGCCAATTGCAGTAACTAACACTTGATCTAGTTGTTAATTATTTTCTATAAAATCAACAAAGTTCGACACAGAGCCAAAACACGATTTTATGCTCTAATAAAATAAATGCCAAAACTTTGGCAGCAGCGTGTAAAAGGAATGCACCATTAAATTTTTGTTTAAACTTCATTAAACTCTGGGCTCAACACCAAGCCAAACAAGTTGGCCAACAGCACTTAAATTGCCAAAAACAAAAGCAACGCCCCAAAAACAAAACGAGAAATCAAAGCACGTTAAAACAAGCAAATCTAGACTACAACACCACAGCGTGTAAACTAATCACAAACAAATACACACACACACACAAATGCATACGTGTGTGTAGTAGTGAGAGCTCATCAAAGTTTGGCTGCCGTTGGCGTTTTGCTGAAACTGCAAATTCTCAATTCAATTGCTTGATTTTCATTTGAATTACGAGCAACAAAATAAAAGCGAACGAATGTTTGAGGTTAAAAAATTTACTAAATTAATGCCAAGTGTTTGAAATTACGCACAGCTTGAAGTTAATTTTTATTAAACATATTTGTAATATGTTAATTTTTATTTTTTGTTGCAGTGTATTTGTTGTTATTGCTGCTCGACGCTTTCGACTTTGGGTTTTTTGCATTTATTTTGCGGCTAAAACTTTAATTGAGTTTTAAACCATTTTGTTGACTAGCCACCGCACTCGGTCTCTTGCGCTCTCGCTCGCACTCATTGCATTGTTTGGCTGGCTGTTGTTGCCACAGCTGCAATTGCGCTTGAGTGTTGAGGGTTTGGGTTTGAGTTTTTGTTTTTTTTGCTGCAGCTCGTTTATTGTTTTGTTTGCTTAACGCCCATTTGGCACTTATTTTTTACCAAAAACAAAACACAGCTGCAATACGCATACGCCCCGTGTGCTGCACACAAATTACAAAAGCATTTAAGTGATTTTTATGCGCTAATGCTAAAACGAGCAAAAAGTTGCATACGCCAGTTTTATTGCCTGCTGCAGCACGCGGCGTATGCGGCATGTCTTGCGGCTCAGTTTGTATTGAAAGAAGGCAATTATAATTGCTGTTGAACAGCTGTAATAAATATAAAATAAAACCCTTTGCTAGACAAACTGAAAACTCAAACTGGCAACGCTGACCATCTATCATCATAAAAATAAACCAGGCAAGCGAACACAGCCCAGAGCACACAGGATGCAGTAAGCGAGAGCCCAAAGCAAAGCGGCTATAAAACATTAGTCAAAAAAGAAAGGCACAACAGCAACAGCAACGGCAACGGCAACAGCAACATTAAACATGAAATAATAGTGGCGCAGGACTGGAGCTGGAGAGACAGGTAGGCAGCTCTCGCTGGGCTGCAATCAACATCATTAACGCGTGCTCTAAAAGCCATTTATTCACACTCAGACAAGAGCCCAGAGCCCCAGAGCACATGCATATGAGCTCGTGTGTGTCTGTGTGTGTGTGTGTGTGGCAAACTATAAATTTAAGCATTTTAACATAATTGCAGGCGCATGTGCGTGTCGCTAAGCACGTGCGGCATGGAATGCGGCAACGGCTCTCATCAGCGCATAAAGCGTTATGATAAGTGTCCTGCCCCAAAAGGATACAACAACAACAGCCAACAGCGTCAAGCCGCAACTAAGTTATGGCTTTATTAGCGCTCATCCGTTCGTCCGTCCGTCCGTCCGTCCGTCTAATTGCCCGACCTTTATCAAAAGCAGTTTGCTCACTCTGCGTATACTTAACCCGCAGCACTTGACAGCCCATTGGCAGCTGTTAACCTACGATTAGCTGCGCCCATTCACTTGGCCCCTATCCATTAACTGTCTAATATAAACAAATTGGACTCGAGCAGCGCTTTGAGCAATCAATCGCAATTTTTTAGCTACTTTGAGTATTATATTAAATTAGTCTGCAACATTTGTTTTCTTGCCATATCTCGCGACTTAACATTTTTCAGTGATCAAATCAATATATCAATAATATAATTTGCAGCTCTAATGTTGAGAAGTGACGACTTTTGTCGAAGCTGCAGTAATATTGAACAAGTAGAAAGAATCCAGCATCTACCGCACTTCACAGAAAACCACTAAGCATACAACACATAGAGGCGTCAAATCGACTAAAAAGTGGCTGCATAAAATTTCTCGACGATTGAGCCCCAGGCAAACTTCGTGAACTTTCGTGCTGAGTTCGCGACCCGAACACTCTTTGCCGAAATCAATGCAGTGTTGCACAGTTCATTGCCTAAGAGGCTTTATTTATTTTGACCTGCACAAGTAATAAAATATTGTGCTGACCTGTTGCTGAACTTGGAAAAATTCAATATACCCTACATACCCTAGAAGCGGTCAGCGGCAGAAAATATAAAAATTGAATTTTTGAAGTGCTTGGGCTTGCAAACAGAAGCACACACATACGGACGCATACATACAAATGGGTTCTTATTGCAACTGGCCACTCTCACACACGATCGCTTATGAGTGCGCTGGCAGCTGTTGCTTCACACACATGCTCTAAGGCATGCACGCATACATAGAAAGAATATGAGCGCGCTGCGCAGCGCACCCACCCTCATGCGTTGAAAGCCTCTTAGGCAATGAACTGTGCAACACTGCATTATTTCGGCAAAGAAGTGTTCGGGTCGCGAACTCAGCACGAAAGTTCACGAAGTTTGCCTGGGGCTCAATCCGTCGAGAAATTTTATGCAAGCCACTTTTTTTAGCCGATTTGAGTTGGCTGCTATAACCAAATGGTTAGCTATAACCAAATGGAAAATCATCCGTTGCTTAAGTGCGTTACTGCGTTATTAAAGCTTAAAACAAACTTGCATCATTATATTTACGATCTTACAACTTTTAAATCAAAAAATCTAAAATTTTAAAACTTTCAAATTTCAATGCAGTTTTATTCTCCGGCATCTCACGAGGCTAACAAACCACGAAACTTTGAAATCGAACGCAATTTCGCTAATTTACAGCCTCTGAAAAATTGATATTTCATATAAATTTGTCTTGTTTATTTACTATTTTGTTCATAAGTTCGCCAAATAATTTTTATATCACACATATTTAGGCTCATTTTAATTGTATTTTCAACACCAACATAAAATGGTATAGAACAGTTTAATCGGATTTTTTTTTAGCTGAGTTATAGCTTCGCAAAGTTTGAAATAAGGTAAGAAGTAGCTCTTTGGCATTGGATTTATTGCCATAACTTTGTCAAAACAATTTTTTTTTTTGAATCAAACACAAAAGCATATGTTTATTTAGTATCTCATGAGTAAATTTAGCCTAAAACGCTTCTGTGCGATTTTTTTTTGGCTGAGATATAGCTTCTCAAAGTTAGATATATCAGAAATGAAGACGGCATCATTTTGGCAAAAATTTAAAGGGGTTACATCACGTTTTTTGGCCCAAAATATCGAAAATCGTAGACTTTTCCAAGTTTGAATGTAGTTTTATTCTATGCATCTCACGAGTCTAACAAGGGCATGAAACTCCGCAATCGGATGCAATTTAGCTGAATTTGCGGCTTATCAAAAGTGCGAATATTTCAAAATTTGGTACTTGTTAGTTTAAGCTATTTTTGTTCATAAACTTCGACAAATAATTTTTAATCATACAATCTTATACTCATTTTAATTGGTGCTTTCCACGCCAACATAGTACGTAAAAAGCATTTGGATTCGGATTTTTTTTTAGCTGAGTTATAGCTTGCAAAGTTTGAAATTAAACAAAAAGTTACTATTCAGATTGGGTTTCTTGCCATAACTATTTCATAAAACAATTTGTTATTAATACGAACACAAAAGCCAAATGTTTATTTAGTAATCTCATGAGTAATTAATGCCTAAAAACGCTTTTGTTGCGATTGTTTTTTGGCTGGAATATAGCTTTTCTCAAAGTTAGAAATTGATCAGAAATGAAGACGGCATCATTTTTGGCAAAATTTTACAGGGGTTACATCACGTTTTTTGCCAAAATATTGAAAATCGTAGACTTTCCAAGTTTGAATGCAGTTTTATTCTTATGCATCTCACGAGTCTAACAAGGCATGAAACTCCGAAATCGGATGCAATTTCGCTGAATTGCGGCTTATCAAAGTGCGATATTTCACAAAAATTTGTCTTGTTAGTTTACTATTTTGTTCATAACTTCGCCAAATAATTTTTATATCATACAATCTTATACTTATGTTAATTGTGCTTTCCACGCCAACATATGTATATACGTAAAAAGCATTTGGATCGGATTTTTTATAGCTGAGTTATAGCTTTGCAAAATTTGAAATTAAACAAAAAGTTACTCTTCAGCATTGGTTTTGTTGCCATAACCATTTCAAAAACAATTTTTTATTGATCGAACGCAACAGCATATATTTATTTACAATCTCATGAGTAAAATAAGCCTAAGAGCACTTCTGTGTGATTTTTTTTGGCTAAGATATAGCTTCTCAAAGTTAGAAAGTGATAAGAAATGAAGACAGCATCATTTTTGGCAAAAATTTACAGGGGTTACATCACGTTTTTTGCCAAAATATCGAAAATCGTAGACTTTCCAAGTTTGAATGCAGTTTTATTCCTTATGCAATCTCAACGAGTCTAAACAAGGCATGAAAACCCTTCCGAATCAGGAATGCAATTTCGCTGATTGGCGGTTATCAAAGTGCGATAATTTCAACAAAAATTTGTCTTGTTAGTTTACTATTTTGTTCATAACTCTTCGCCAAAAATAATTTTTATATGCATCAATCTTAATACTCATTTTATTGTGCTTTCCCAACGCCCAACATAGTACGTAAAAAGCATTTGGATCGGATTTTTTTTAGCTGAGTTATAACTTTTGCAAAGTTTGAAATTAAACAAAAAGTTACTCATCAGCATTGGTTTTCTTACCATAACTATTTCAAAAACAATTTGTTATTAATCGAACACAAAAGCAAATGTTTATTTAGTATCTCATGAGTAAATTATGCCTAAAAACGCTTTTGTGCGATTGTTTTTGGCTGAGATATAGCTTCTCAAAGTTAGAAATTGATCAGAAATGAAGACGGCATCATTTTTGGCAAAAATTTACAGGGGTTACATCACGTTTTTTGCCAAAATATCGAAAATCTTAGACTTTCCAAGTTTGAATGCAGTTTTATTCTTATGCATCTCACGAGTCTAACTAGGCATGATGCCGCAATCGGATGCAATTTCGCTGAGTTACAGCCTATAAAAGCAAGAAAATTCACAGAAATGTGTTTTGTTTGTTTTGTTTATAATTACGTTAAATAATTGTTTAAGGCTTTCATGCCTTACTCATTTTAATTGTGTTAGCTACATCGACTTACAATTATTAAGAACGCTTAAATCGGATCAGCCTCAAAATTACCTTTAATTGCTTACGATTTTGTTCAAACAACAGCTTGGCTAAATATAATGTTAGCTTATATATTGTTTGTTTATATTAAGTAATATAATGTAACTTGCAATATTTCATTTGCGGCTTGATATCAAATATTCAAACTACACGCAGGTTTAATACTTTGATGAAAATAACTCAACAGCTGATGTTTGGCTCAAGTCTGCATACATCAATCGTCAAAACAAAAACCAACCCACTCACGCTCAAACTCAGCGCACGATGCGCTGAGAGCGAAGAGCGCGCTCTCTTAGCAATGAATCGGTTACGCTCTCGTTCGGCAGCAGCAGCGCAGCAGCGATCGAGCGCATACGAGCGAAAGCAGCGAAAGCGAGCAGCGACCGCGAGCAGCGAAAAGTGAGCAGCGAAGCGACGCTCACATGTGTGGGAGATAAGAACGCACGTAAGCCACCACGTGGGAAAGTTTTCAATTGTGTTTGGACTCTTGGCGATTAAATAAGCACTGCGTGAGTTATCAGTGTAATAATTAATAATTTCACCATGTTTACCTATAAACAATCTTTGGAGCTGCTTTGACAAGTAAGTTGTTCAGTTGTTCTCACTTGCCAAATGACAAGTATTTAATAATTGTAAATATAACTTTCGCTGTGAGTTAAGCAGCTTGCTTGCCTTACTTTTGCTTTTGGCTTATCTTATGCACTTATCGCTCAATGCGTTTACAACTAACTTTGCCTTGCCTGCGCCTCTCTTGAGCAGCTTACAGACTCTTAAGCAATGAAATTTCATAATTAACACTGCATTTACTTTCTTTTGAAGTCTATGCAATTCTGCATATTTTGCTTAATTCATTTTAAATACTTTTGCGCAATTATTTTCGTGCATAGTCGACATTAAATAAATAAAACTGTAAGCATGTTTTATAACTATACTACAAGTTTATTTATTGCATTTTTTCTATAAAAGTGTAAAAAGAAATAAGATCAAGATCAGCTTGGCGGCCAGCTTGATGGTCATGTGCTTGAATGAGCTGCCAGCTGCACTTATTGAAGGACATTGGAGGACATCTGGCCAGAGTCTGTGCTCTTATCGTAGCGATCATTGTTGCACAGCTGGCTGCTTGCATATGGATTTGCAGGAGTGGACAATGGTGAGCACATCCTTGGGCAGCTTCGCGCTGCTAAACGCCTGCACCAAATATGTGTATGACACACGTATATCTGTAACGTCCTTGACAATGCCTGCTTATAGCTTGCCTTTGTTTTCTATTTTAACAAACGAATTTAAGTCCAATCGTTTGTTTTTTCCAGCTTACTGTACAATTTGTTTACTACAGCAACGAACAGAGCTACTGCAGTCTCGGATCTACATGCTGAAGATTTACCGGAGCTACCTGGACTAAGGAATACAGCTGCAGCTGAACGCAATAGCTGCTGGAAGGGAGGCTGAATCAATTGATGTTATTTAAATTAATGAATTTTAATTATATACTTAAGCTTTACATTAAAAAAGTTTTTTTATTATGCTTTATTTGTATTTATTGTATTCATGTTTCTTTATTCATTTGTATTTAGTCCCTATTATTATTTGTAATCACAACATTTCTAAGACGTAGCTGTAAAATTGTAGTATTATTAACAAAAGCAATAAATAAACAATTATTGTACAGAACACAATTTCTTCTTCTTATTTTGAGGGAAAACAGGCTTTCAGGCGTTTCAGTTTAGCTTGCAGGACTATTCGTAGGACGAAAGAATGCCGGACAGCTTTCAAAATGACTTGGGCAACGAACTTGAGTTGTTTTAGCGGCAATTTACAAAAACAACGCATTGCAATGCACCCAAAGAAAAAATCTGTTGCATACTCCAAAGGGCTGCCAAGCGCACGCGATCCTCTAGAGAAAAGAGGCTATATCTCGGCGGGATTAGGTCACATTTCCAAAATTTGTGGTTCCCCGTGCTTCCAGGACGAGACTCTATCGATTGACCCCAAAATAATATGGGGTCATCTTATTGTCCATCAACTTGGAAAATTTTCGCTGCGGCGCGCAAAGAAACTGGCCAAAAACACAAAATCCGTGTTTCCTCCGGAACTACAAGGACGATCCGGATGTCCTTTGGTCAGATAATAGTCCTTTTGAAAAGGAATTGTTTGGCACTGATTTCGTCCTGATCCTGGCAAGGATTCGGAAGATATAGCCTATTTTCTGTATACGAAAAATACCATTTTTCTCAGCTCCTGTAAGGATTCTCGTCCTTTGAGTGGTATATTTCGAAAGCTATCAAGGAGCACTACTTGGACACCAAAGGACATCCTTGTAGTCCTTGTAGTTTTCGAGAAAATAAGTACTTTGTGTTTTTGGGCCACATTTTGCGACTATGCCCCCTGCAAATTTTTTCAAAAAATTTTATTTGTTTAATCCAGGATATACCTGGTATGCAGTTTGATAGATTTGGCGCCAAGAAGCACGGAAAATGCACGCGCTTTCGGGATTGGAAGGATAACAAAGGAAGTAGCAGCCCAAAAAACGACGCTTATGTAGTTATAAAAAATGTAAACAACAAAAGACTTAAGCAACGAACTTTGCGTAGCAATATAGCATAGTTATTTGACAAATGCCATTTTATTAGTTTTTTATTATTTTAATTATATTAACTTAGCGAAGCGCTTAAGCTTTCAAAGCGCTTAAGCTTTCAATGCTTTTTTAAAAGCTGTGCAAATTTATTTACAATGTATTGCAACTATAAAAAGTTGCATTTGTAAGCGTTGCCTGCAACATTTGTTGCACAAATTAATTCGCTCAAGTAAGCGAGTGAATGATGTTGCATGCTCGCAAATAAATACTCGTTTATTTGTCCCCCATTTTGGCGCACACAAAAACAAACTCAATGGGGTGTATGCGTGATTTATGTTTGGCAGCTCAAATTTAATTGCTGCAGATGCCGAAACTACTGCACGCCTACTAAATTTGCAGATATTTGTAATATAAAACGAACATAAATCAACTATAGCTTGCCGCTTACCTGTGTGACCTTTCGCAATTGTTACAAAGTTTGTGTCGTTAAACAGAAATTGTCTGTGGGTCAGCGCAGTCCGAACAGTTGCAATGAGTAATGTTTGTTTGATGCGCCCGCCGCGTGCATTTGTCGCTTGAAGCTTGAAGCGCATTTAATTACATTTTTAGAGTCACTCGCATTGACACTTATACTTGCTGCTGGTGCTGTTTGCCCTTTAGCCTGAGCTGAACTGAAAGATTGTTGCGAGCACACGCGTGACTGTCCTGGCTGCTGCTGCTTTTGATGCACTCTGCAAATTGAATTTTCCACTCGCCAAAGTATGTGGCAAACAGACAAACGCCAAATGCCATTTTGGGGCTACGCAGTTGCCTTAAGTGCGCATTTGCTTTGCAGAGTTGTCCAGCCAAGTTAAAGTTAAAGTAAATTTTCTAGCAACTCACTTGATAGCTCTTGAATTAAGTCAATCTACAGCTTTAGTTGCCGCACTAATTTCTTGGAAGTTATGCGCGCTGAACATGTGACCGACCACATTGCAGTGGCAGCCGCAATAATTTCAAATAGCGGAACTGCAAATAGTTTTGGCAAGCTGCAATTTGCCAATTGTTAGTTGATAAAGCACAAATTTGATAGATGAATTGATGCCTATTAAAAGATTAAGTATACGTCTGATACGCATTTATTTTAGGTACACTCAAATATTTCAGTTGTAGCTTTAATTTAATCGATGCAAATTTTTGCACTTGGCGTATACTTAATGCAGACTGCCTTAAATATTTCATTTAAAATTAATTTAATTTGATTATAATTATATGCATTTGCTTAATACACTTTGGGAATATTAATCTTTAAATATTTGATTTGTAGTGAATTAAGAATGATTTTAATTTTATCTATTTATTTAATAAATTTGTTTAATAAGCAATTTCTGCAGCAGCTGTTTCAAACTTAAAATGGCTTTAAAATAATAAAAACAAATAAAGCACATCCATTGTTATTATTTGCACTAAAAAGTATAAAAAAGAGACGTTCTGGGTAATTTGCTGCTGCTTTGTTGCCTATTGTTCTGTTTTGCTTGCGTCAAATGGCGCAATTTGCTTGCCGTCTGGCTTTATTTATAAACAATGCCAACTCCACTTACATACGTGTGTGTGTGTGTGTGTGTGGGTTTCCTGCGGCTGTGTCCTTGAGTGTCTGCGCTTTGTTGCCATAAGCCCACCCAGCTAATAATAAATACATATGTAAACAATTTTGTTGCAGTTTCATTCAGGGGGTTTTTTATTTGTTGACTTGTTGTAAACTTGTTGCATAAATTTACATACGAAATATATGTTACACAGATATGCCACAAAAACTTATGCACATAGAGCTCGCTATATATGGTATATGTTATAATCAATATGTTGAACTAGCTATAAATAATATGAATTATATTATATGCAAGTTAATTGTTAGTAGACATACAATTAGCTGAGCTGCTTTATGCTTAACTGTACTTATCATTTAGTATATATGTTTTATATATTCAACAGCAAACAAATGTTGTTGTTGTTGTTGCTGTTGCTGCTGCTGTTGCTAGGGGCTTTAGTCTACTTAATTAGCTTTAAATATGTTTGCGCATATATATTTTAGATTTAATCAACAATACAACATTTGATATTTACACAGTAGTATTTAGCTTATGCTCAAGAGCTTCAATTATAATGGATTTTGGTTTTCAATGCCGTTTATATACAGTACTGATTGCTTAAATATTTACAGCTGCAAATTGTGTGTGTGTGTGTGTTAAATAATTGGAAGCATTTCAATAGTGTGAATTGAAATGATTTATTTGTAAATGAATACAAAAGCTGCTCATTAACAATTTGCTTTAGCTAATATTTTACTAAATTCAACATATAGATATGTTTATATATATTAAGTTTACACATATATCATTTAGAATATTAAATTTAATTATGATTATTTTGGTTTTCTCTTGCGCTAATTTACTATGTAAATTCGCTATGTATGTTTGTCTGTGTGTGTGTCTGTTTATAAATAGTCTCATCTAAATGCAAATTTGATTAACAGTTTTTTTTACTTTTGCTATAATTAATATATATTTACGCTCAATGCATCAAATTGTTGTAGCTCACTTTAGAATTTGCATGTTTTCTCTTTTTTATTGTTGTTTCTTTTGTGTGTGTGTGTCGCTTGCATATTTGATAAATGCCATGCACACATTTGTATTGTTTTTGAAAATGAATTGTTTGCTGTGCAAACATTTTCTGGGAATTATTTTGATGGTAAACATTTCAGCAGAAATTGGCTCTGGCAGCTGCACACAATTGGCCCAAAGAGCAATATAAAATGTATATAGTTTAGTAAATATGTCAATAGGCTGCTCGCTGCTCACGCAATCGATACAAAAAGTGAAATTTTACAAATTTTGAAGGCAAACAAGAAAAAACATTTCAAATACAATGCACAAGTAGCTTTAGCGTAGATGAGTTTGCTATTTATGTGTTGACGACGCTCTAACGGTTTGACTTAAATATTTAGGTTTGATTTTCTATGCCAAGTTGCTGCTGCTGCTGCTGCTGCTGCTGTGCTGTGCCCAAATGAGTTTCTTTTTGCAATTATTTGATTTCATCTCGCACAGTTTGGCGCGCCCGTTTCTGGCTTGGCATTAAATTGGGCCCACAGTGCTGCGCCAGGCTTATTACCAAAGGCCCAAAATGCTAATACTAAATGTTGCCCATGCGACGCACTAATAGAAAGTGTAGCGAGTGTTGCATAAAATGCAGCAGCAGCAACATGAGCGGCAACAACAACTTTGGCGTTACATTGGTAGCTACATAAATGCCTGCTAATATTACTATGCAAATGAGCTTTGGCCAATGGCTGGGCGTTGACGCTAGCGCCACACGCGGCGTATGAGCAATGTGAATTATGCGCGACAGACTTTGGCACGCCCCCATATTGATGCTGTGCTCTGCTGCTGCTGCTGCTGCTGCGTTGCTGCTGACAGCGGTCTCCGGTGTCTGGGGCTGATTTTTCATATTACTCATACGCCAGCTAGGCCAGCGCCAGGCTAACGTCGCCGCCGCCGCCGCCGTCGGCAAATAACTCGATAAACGTTTGAAAATCCCAAATGATTGCGTTTTAATGCCGCGCATTATTTTACCAAGTAGATTATGCTGCGCCAGTGAGCCTGCAGAATTGTGAAATGCTCCGGGCGGATTACGCACGGGCGTTTGATTGTTATCGCCAATGTTGCCAGCATGGTTGCCTGCGAGAAATGAGAGAAAGTGGGAGAGAGTGTGAGTAGCAGAACATAACAATGTGGTGGTGGTGGTGGTGGTTGCTAAGCATGTGCAGCTGGGTGGGTAGCTAGGGTAATCAGTTTGCTTTCTCGCTTTCATTTATTTTGTGCGTTCGCTTAGCTTAACTTGTGGTCCAATAAATTGGCAACAGCATTTATTGATTTGCCTTAAGCTTGGCCTTAAAAATGCTCCAAATATTTATTAAAAACTGCTGCCAATTGCTGCTGTTGACATATACATACTATATATATATATTTTTTTTTTATTACTTTTGCTTCGCTTCGCTTTTTACAGCGTCATTTTGTGTCGCATTGGCAACGCTACGACAGCGATTACTTGACAATATTTCAACGTATGCGTTGCGTCTTTATACGACGCCAAACAGTCAATGCACCCCCAATGGACACACAGACAGTTCAGTTGCTGCTGTTGTTGTTGTTGCTGTCGCAGGTTGATTGAGTGCTGTCGCTTTAGTGTTGCTGCTTATACACTGCGTACTGTTTGTTGTTGCTGCTTTTGGTTTTTATGCACGTCATTGAACGCACTTTGTTGACCGCATGTCAATGTTTGATATATGACAAGTTACAGTGGTGCCAAAGAATCAAAATCAAATAGTAGAGCTAGCAGTTGATGAGGATTCTATTTGGAAGTTCATTGATGCAATAAGTTGCTGAGTTTATTAAATACGAAACTTACTTTATGTGTGAGTCGCAACTGCTTGATAAATAAATTGAAAAGATACAAAAAAGTTGCTTATTTTTAACAAAAATAAACTATAAGATACTGTGCTCTAACTATCGTGGCTAGATGATTGATTTCTTTCACTAAGACTAACACATTTAGTTTAAACTTATTTTGATTTGAAATAGATACTAGAGAAAGTCTTAATTATCTGTCTCTTAATAATCAGAATTTAAATATATGCTGTCTAGAATTTTATGAAATTATTTAGCACAGTTTACTTTAAGTTTGTTGTCTGCTTAAATGAATTCAAAATTGAGCTCTGATTGTGTAATCAACTTTCTTTGATTATCGTCTTACAGCTTTCTGGAAAATAAATGCTGGAAGGCTCTATTTGCAGTTATATAACTAATAATATAATATTAATAATAATAACTTATATACTGATCTATATATAATAATAATATATAATATTCTATATAATTTCAAGCTGAACAAATATAATACCGGCTATGCAAATCTAAATCGCTTGAGCCTCTAAATAAAATTTTGTTTATAAACATTTTAGTTTCTACTTGCACTGCAGCTAAATTTAAGCTGCTGCTTAAGCTTGCACCACTGTGCAGTGCGCAGTGTTGTTAATGTTATGACTGTGACTGTGTGTGTGTCTAGTAGCAACATATTTAGTTTGTGTGTATAGAGTAGGGCTATTAAATATGTTTTATCTGCTTTTAATCTTTTGGCATTCGGCTTTTCATCAGCCAAAGTCATAAATAACAGGCAAGTGGTATTTAAGCGCACAGTGCGTTGAATTGTGTGTCTGTGTGTGTGTGTGTGTGTCTGTGTCTGTGTAGACTCAGCTCTGTGGGCTTTGTGGTTTTTGGTTGGCAGTTGTTGCTGCGCTTTTATTTTTAGTAAAGTCAATGTCATAAATATAAAGTGATAAAGTGGCAAAATACTTCATAAAAAAGCAAAAACTCAAAAGGGCATTAGTGCGCGCAGGGACACACACACACACACACACACAAACACACACACATGGGCATAGCTTTCGCCTGTTTATTGCCTACTTTGCTCTATTTGCTTAAAGCCTCAGCCACACAAAACAAAGCAGGAACTTCTCATTGCCCTTTGATTGATGTCAATGGCATAAATTTTCCAAGCCTGCTCATGTGTGTGGTGCGTTGTGGGTGGGTGTGCCCCGCATTCCTAGACGCTTAGGATTGAGACTACCGTGATCGTTGAGAAAAAAGGTGTTCAAAGACGAGACAATTCAGACAATTTTGGATGATTATATTTTCATTTGAAGAGGCTCAAGGCGCAATAAATATTCTCAATACGCTTGGCTCTTTTCTTTTTTCGCTCAGGCAATTCGCAGCATATTGGTTTTTTGAATTTCGAGCTGCTGCTGCTGCTGAATGGTTTATTTGATATTTTTAATTTATATCGCAGCGACAAAACGTTGGGAAAAAATTTCAAGCCCGTCAAAACTGTCAATTGCGCAGAATCAATCATCAAAAAAGCCCATTTTGGTGGCAACACAACACAACAAACCAACGACCGCGGCGTACGTCTTCAATGCCGCGACGGGCCTTTAAATCAATAATTCACATCTTTATTCTTTTTTCGAAATAAAAATATGAGAATCTGTCTTCTGTTTGTTAAGCGCAGAGTCTTTTGTCTGGACCAAAAATCAATATGCATGGCTTTTGATTTATTTTTCATTTGCTGGCAAGGTAAAGTTAATTGTGACTAAGCACTCGGCAATGAACAAACAGTTTGTTATTTGGAATTTATTAAATTCGAATGTTCAGCATGCGCTTTAATAAATTTAAGTGCAGTAAGAAGTGAATTTAAGTTTAAATTAATAAAAAATAATGTTCACGCAATTTTAATAAAAAATATATAACAATTATCAAATAACTTTTAAAGGTCAATACCCTTTGCTGCACAATTTGTAAGAATTGTTACATTTTTAACCAAATTAAATTGTCTGCAAATTTTTTGCACATTTTTACATTGCAAATATATTTTTTAAAAAATTTTTCATTGACTGAAAAAAACATTTACAAGCTTTAATTAACTTAAATAGTTTGTGCTAAGCATGAAAATAAGTTATAATTTTATATTTTAAACTAAGCTCATAGTTTATTTATAAATTTATTTTACGAACTAAACAAGCTTAGCAATTTTATTGAGCAAGAAATTTGTAACTATATTTTTATTTATTTCCTATACTTTGATTTTTGTAAGTGTATTCAAATTGGAAAACTATGCAATGCAATTTCGCTGAGTGCAGCTATTTTGAAAAGAATTTACACTCGCCATTTGGCTTTTGGCCTGATGTGCACGACTGCGTCTGAAGGACGAGCAGGAGCAGGAGTCTGTAGTCCCAATGGGCGTTCACTTTGCTCGCTTTTGCGTTTAAGCTTTAAGTCTGCCGCATGCGGCGCAGGGTCGTTGGTCGTCCTTTTGGCAAAAAGGATTCAGTTCATTAGTGCAGCTGGTTGGGCGGCGGCATTTTACGGACGCGTGACTTAAATAATTGCATTTAAAATGCAATAAGGATTAACATTTTTGCACTGGCCCCGCAAGCGATTAACAGGACACAATATAAAAATAACGCCTGGCATGCTTATGGCTAATTTAGTGGCACAGGCGCTTTGGCATTTTATGTGCCGCATACAAATGTAGCTATCAAATGTTTCTATGTGTGTGTGTGTGTGTGTGTGCGCTTAGCTGTCAAATTGTGGGCGCGTATGCTGCCAATGTGACTGTCAATCAGCATTTAAGCTGCTACTTGTTGTTGCTTTCTCCTTGTTGTTGTTGCATTTCACGATTGATGGCATTTTTATTGCAGTCGATTTATTTGACTGAGCACACAGCCACAGCAACAACAAAAAAAGGAGCAACGCTCTCTCAGCTTTGGGTGCAAAGCATTTTACAGCAGCAACAAATGCTTTTAGCTCTCATGTCTGTCTGTCTGTCTGTCTGGCTGGCTTGCATTGCATTGCCAAATCGAAATAGAATAAAATACACATGCACATACATTTTACAGTTTGGCTAGTATGTGTCAGTTACCCCATCCCCCACCCACCCACTCTATGTAACTCGGTCAGCTTTTGCGGTCGGTTTGCTGCTGCTGCATTTCATCATTTTGCGCTTTTCTCTTCTCAACTGCTTTACACACATTTATTTGTTCAATTTTTATGCTTTATCAATTTGACACGCAGTTTTATGCATTTTAATTGAAATTGTATTCGTAGGCGGGGGGCGTGAAAATTAAATTGTCGTTGGTTGAGCAGCGACAATTTAAATGCTATGCATATCATAATAAGCAGTTATATTATTTTTATTGCTATCAACAGCAATGTGAATTAAGTACAAGAATTTAATAGTTTAAGCTATTAGTTACTATTTAGTTGCATTCTTTATGTACAATTAATGTATGATTTATTGATTTGATGCTTATGCTTGTTGCAATCTTAAAACTGTCTAAATAAAAATTGTAGTCTGGCTTATTTTTAGCTTTGATTTGTAACTTATCGAAATTTAATGAAAATCTGCAATGGCTGAGCTATAATTTAATGCTCTTACAGCATCTTCAAGGCTTGATTGAACAGAATTTTAAAAATAATAAGAAAAAAAACTGCAGCCTTAAGAGTTTTATTTAAATGTTTGGTTTTACATTAAGTAAAAGTCATATGCTGCATGTAATCTACAATTAGACAAATATTCTTCGTTTTATTAGTTACTTGTCCTATTTATTAAATTATGTTTTGAGTCTTGAATTTATTTTTGCTGACATTCTTCGAATATGAAAATTCGTTATAATAATTAAAATTAAATCTTATTGACTTTCTCATAATTAAAAATCGTAGTTGTAGCTACACTATTAAAACGACATGCAGTTTAAAAAGTTATAGACTAACTCTCATATGTAGCAATCGATATAAACTTCTGCTTTATATTTTATATTATTGTTGCTATAATTTTTCAGTTGGTATACAAAGCATTGATTTATGTATTCGACTTTTAGCCAGCATCATAATCAACTAATTATAAACGCCGAGGCAGCTCTTATTAAATATAATTTATTGTTTATGCTCGAGCTGTCGGTTGCAACAGCTCCCAGCCCAGCTGTCAAGCATTGTGAGCAGCACAATCTTATTTATGTTTATGGCACTTGGCGAATCCAAAAGCTGCCAAGCACGCTAAGCAAATGCAATGAATTTCGTTTCATATTGCAGCGCGACGTGGTGCAGAGAGAGAGAGAGAGAGAGAGAGAGAAGAAAACTTAATAAAAGCACAAATTTTAATTAATTTTTAACGTTTGCGCTAAACAACAACAACAACAACAACAAAAGGCGGCCAAGTATTTGCATTAACAGGCAACACGGCAATGGCAATGGGCCAGGCACTTGAAATGAATTCGTATACAAAATGCGAATCAAAAGAAAGTGCAACACGCTGAAGCTGAAGCGACGACCATAGCACAAATAAAAAAAGGTCACTCTAGAGAGAGAGAGAGCGAGAGAGTCGCTAGAACTTATAAGGAGATACTTACCTTGAGCACCGTCACGCCACTCCTCAACCCCGTAATCAGGCAAAGCGTTAGCCGAGTCAAATTTATTTCTATGACGTCTCTTGCCATCTTTTCAACGAATCGGTTTTTGTTCAGAGTAAGTTCAACAGAGTGAGAGAGATAGAGAGAGAGAGACAGTTAGAAAGAGCTAACGCTAGTTCTTGTTTATTTATATTTAAAACTTGCTGCTTTCAATTTTTTCAAGTTTTGCCATAATGTGAATGAAAAGTTTCTAGCCATGAATTGCTTTGAAATTATAAATGAAAATAATGATATGCCTTTAATGAAAACTTTACTAGGGTATGCAGCAACGACGCCATGTTATATTTATTTAATATTTGCATTTATTTGCATTTAATAGCTGTCTGAGCAGCAAAGCAAAAAACAAAGCGCAAGAAACTAAAACAAAGCAAACTGGGCATGCAAAGTGGCTTCATTTGATGGGCATGAGTTATGACAGGCAGGGGCGTGGTCAGTTGGGTGGGCGGCTGGCATATTGCCATACATTATTAGTAGCTTAGTTAGTTAGTCACCCCTCCCAGTCCAACCCCCACTGCAGTGCTATTGATGTTTGTGCATAAAAATTAAAAACTATTTGGTTTCACTTTTCGTTGCTTGCTACGGGGCTGAGTAGTGAGTGGGTGAGTTATGCGTCAAATGAATTCGTGTGCAATGCGAAAAGCTTAGAAGAAATTAGAGTTTATTTCGTAGCTTACCATAGCTGCGATTCAGCATGGCCATTTCGGATATTATGGCTGTTGTAGGCGTGGGCATTTCTGTAAAGAAAAAAGTGCATAAAAAAATATTTTTAAAATTCTTATAAATAGTTTAAGCTGCTTGACAGCTATGTGTGAAATTTAAATTCAGTATGCGCGACAGTGAAAACTGTGACAATAGCATTGCATAAAAAATTAAAAGGTTGGTACGCTACACACACACGACTGGCATATACACTTTGATTTTTAACAGAATGAAGCGACAGTTAGCCGACTCAGAGGAAAGCGTGACAAGCTCTTAGTAAAATGATTGCAGTATAGAATTAATATATAGACAGCTATAAGCTATGAGCTGCATATGTTATCTGTATAATAGTATCAATAAAAAAGCAATAGCTATTTGCTAATACTCAGAATTTTTTAACAAGCCTTAAGACAAAGCTAAATGTTTAGTTGATTAATTAGATTCCAATTGCTAAGGTGGCTAAAAGTATATAAATTCAATATAGTCAAGTTTGATATAAAAGCTAATGATATAAGAGCTAGAAATGGAGTTAACTTTAGCATTATGTATGATAATTTTTAAATATATTACTCTGATCTGATTTAAGCTGCGTCCAATTGAACGCTCCGCATTTTGTTTGAATCAACAACAAAAACAGAAATTATTTGACTACCAATCTCTGCTTGCGTCATTAATAAACCTTTGCGTTTAAATTTCATATAGCAAAGTGTATAATATACGATATATATTGCTAGTGTCACTCACCGTCAAGTTTAATGTTGCCATCGGTTTCGCCAAGCGAATTTTTTGCAACACAGCGATAGGTGCCAAAATCGTTGGGGCCAACGCCGCGAATTTTTAACTTCATGTATTTCGTATAACCGCTGACGGTTGATGTGGTCTCGTATTTATCGCCAGCTCGAGAAGTGTCTGTAAAAAAAGAAAAAAATAAAGCGCATTTAAATGTTGCACAGTTTGGTATAATTTACAGTCGAATTGACAGGCATAGGCAGCAAAAAAAAAAATCAATTAATTAATGTCAACTGCAATCGCTGGCTTGCTTTTTAACTAGTGAAGCGTGTAGTGCTTTCTATGGCGATTCAAACTAATTACAAGCAGACACCCTTGGCTACTCACACACATAGACACACACGCGTGTGTGTGTGTGTAATTAAAATTGGCGCAGTTCAATTCAAGGCGGGTGTCCCGTTGCTTGTTCTAGCGCCCCAACTAACTAAAACTTTTCTCATTAATCAGTGAAAATCTAAAAGAAAAACTTTTGTTCTGTCGGCTCCGCTTCGCTACTGCTGCGGCGGCTTTAATTTCGTTGCCTACTTTTCGGCGCCACATACACAACTACCAATCCTCACCCCCTCACTCCACCCCAACGCTCTTTGACTCAACTCTGTGTCTGGTAAGTAGCATTAAATATATAAACTTAATTTCACTTTGATTGTTTGGCGCAGCGTAAGGCGATATCGCATGTTACTCATACGCCACGTTGTACGTGTGTGACAAATGTCTTTGCTTCGCTGCCCTTGTCGAACAATAAGGCGAAGCAGCAGCAGCAGCAGCAGCAGCAGCAGCAGCGAAAAACAATTTTACTTGTGGCGTTTCACATGCATGCGAACTGCGGCTTCCCTTTTTGTTTTTTTTTTGCTTTTTTAATAGTCAGTCAGCTTTTGTGACGGGCCAGCAGCAGCAGCTTCGCAGATACTTTTTTCGCTTTGCCGTATTATATTATAAGCTTCGTCTGACACGCAAATATATAATTTGACTCGTAATCAGGCGACCTCGCCATATGCTTTATACTTAGCTTATGCTTTATTTACGACTCAAACTTTATGCGCTGCCATTAAATAAATAAAAAAAGAGAAGTTCGCAGTTGCATTGAAATTTCAATCTTATGTTTTAATTTCAGTTGCAGCCTGCTCCAGTCTTTGACTGTGATAAATCGCGACACAGTTGGAAACGAGGGCAGTACCACTAGTTTGGCAATTAAAGCAAATTCAATTGTTATTTCAGCCTGGCAACAACAACAATGTTGAGCGTATCGCTTAATATTTATTGCCCGCCAACAAACTTTTCGGCTGTCTATGTGCCATGCATCATTCGCTCACAGCTAAGCGACGACATACGTGCCCCACAGCTAGCCCCAGCCCTAACTGTAGCCCTAGCCTTGGTGCGTGCGTGCATATAAAATGTCGCTTAAAATACCGAGCATATAATAAAAGCTGGCAAAAGGGTTGAATCGAATAGCAGCTGTAGCTTAAGTCAGGCAAGCAAGCATTACGAATTGTGAAATAGATGAATGATTATAACTTCAAATATTATATTCTGTGCACAATAATATTTATATATATTTTTTAAATATAAATTGGTACTACTATTGCTTGATTTAAATTCATTGATTTACAATTTCAAGTAAGTTAATTTTTAATTAAATTTAAACGCTTTTTAACTAATTTGTGCTGCTTCATTTTATTTTAAATCACACTTGATTTTAAGTCATTAATTGACAATTTCAAGTAGGTAAGGTTAAACTTATTTTATATTAAAAATTGAAAAGAACATTATGTTTATGTTCAAAGACATTTCAATTGTTACATATTGTTTGTTTCAAGTAAATTAAATAAATAATTAAATTATGTTTATGGTTTAAAAAATAAAAATTGAAAAGAAATTCTTGTAGAGTAAATTATTTTTATCTCATATATAAATTGTTACTATATTGTTTGATTCAATTTCAAGTATTAATTGTAGCTCAACTTTTATGCTATAAAATATTGTAATCTCAATGTGTACACTCAACTTGCAACATTTTCCTAATAAAAAATATATGAAAAGCAGTTTTGATTTGCTATTACGTATACAATAAATTGAAGCTTTATAAAATTCATTTATAAAATTTCTGCCTTTTGTTAACTGCTTAACAACTTGATTGCCTACAGGATATATTGACGTCGCATTTTGCTTTGCCTGCTCAGCGTTTCCTTTTATGAGCAGCTCAGTTCATTAAATGCTGCCATAATTTGGCATACACGTCGTATGTCGTGTCTATGTGTCTTACTCTTTGCCAGCTCCGTATCGAACAAACAAAAATTTCACTTAAGCAAAAAAATATAATGTGAGGCGTCGTGTCTATATGTGTCGCAGTTGGATGAATCATGCCACAAACAAATATTTTGTTGCAGTTTATAATATATGAAACAAAATATTTGTAATTATTTTGCATTGCAATTTGCTGGCGTTGTGGGAATTATTTTGTTGTTGATCAATTTTGCAGTTACCGCAACAATTATTTTTATTGCTGCAAATTCAATTGTTGTGTTTTGTCAGTTATATTTTTTATTTATTAGTTGCAAATTTATGCTCATAATTAATTTAGCAAATGTTGCATAAACAAAATGCGCATATAAAATGAATGCGGTTAAGACCAAAACAAAGCTCTAGCTATATAACTAATCGATATGGCAGAGAACTAGTTTGCGACTATTTTAATACAACGCTAATCTCCTATTAATCCAACTGGACTAGTAAAAACCTAGGCTGAGTGAAATAAAGCAAGCCCTAGTCCTAGTCGGGCTGACTAAAAAGTTGGGCTGAAGTAAATGAAGAGAAATTTTATTGTAATTCGATTTCATATTATAGACAATATGTTTATTTTCCCGTTCACTGTTTATAGTCGACAATAAATAGGAAATAGAGCTACAATTAATCAAGTTTAATTATTGCTGACACAGGAATCGAAGCTACGACCAACGCCTTATGAAACTTTAAGGCAAGATTGAGATAAAAATGGCATCACATTGAGTCAAAGCCAAAAATTTTAGCTGTTTAAAGGGTTCGACCATGGGGACACTTTTCCTATTTATTTTTATTTATTTAGTGTCAACTATTAACAGTGGACGGTAAAAGAAAATATTGCAAATAAGTATTAAATATTAATTAAAATAAATACGTTGGCTATTCTTCAGTGAGAAACTTCCGCAGCTAAATTAAATGAACTTGTCTTATTTTAAATTTGTGTTCGAGCAGTTCAAGCAAAAACCGCAATGCAACTGGCAAATGTATAAAGCGTTGCAAGTCTTGCAATCCTTGCTGACTGCCTGGCTGGCTGGCAATTGTTTAAGCTTAACCCCAGGCTCAGGCATGTTATGTAATTAAAAGATTTTGTACTCGAGGCAGACGCAACGCAACGAAAAAGCCTCCACATTGTGATATTAACAGCTCAGGCGGCAGCAAGCAGCGCAAGCTTGTCATACGCTGCGTATGTGTAATGCGTAAAATGCGCATACGCAGCGAGTGACAGCGGCTTTTATTTTCGCGACATGCAAAGTGATTGTCTTACTTTTATTTTTTGTTTTTCGCTCTCTCAATTTATTTTGTGCGCTGAGTTTTAATTTTTTGCTGTCACGTTGCCGCTGCCTGGGCAAGTTGATTAAAGTGTAAGCTCATTTACAAACGCTTTGCAGCTGAAAGTCAATTTTCGCTCACCCGATATTATCATGTCGCCTCGCTCGGTGGTCCAGTAGTTAATCGATGCGGGATAGGCCTCTGTATGGCACTCGAGCATCACGTCTTGGCCCACATAGGCGCCTTCCAGTTGATTTGGTATCGATAGCATGGGCGGAACTGCAAACCAAAAAAATGTATTTTGAAAATTCAAAACTTTAAACTCTTTATCAATGGGCCAGTCAATGGATTTTACGTGAGTTTGCAAACTGTTTTTGGATTAAAATGCATTCGGCCATTAAAAGTGCCGCCTGTAAGCGTCAGATTGCGCCTCAGTGTGCATGTAAATAGCTTTTCCCTATATGTGTGTGTGTGTGTGTGTGTAACTCTGGCAGTAACAACAAAAGCTGTGATGGCAACGCTGCGTTTGGGGCACAAAATAACACCTGCTGACAAATAAACAAACAAAACGCCCACAAACAAGGCGAACACACACACGCACACATAGACGCACACATAGACGCACACACAGACATTGGTATTGGTAAATTAATTTAACGTGACTGCAGCTTTGGCCGAAATTCAACCAAGTGCGTGTGGCACAGCGCGTTACGCCCCAAGGATTCAGTTTGTGTGCGTGTGTGTGTGTGCGTGTGTTGAGAACACGCCGCGGTTATTGCCCCCGAAAAGTTTGGGGCAACAAACGCTTGTGCCACGCTTGATTGCACTCACGGCAGATTTGCCATCGACTCAATGTGTTTGCTCGCCGGAGTCTGCGCCGCTTTGGATTTGTGTATTTTACGCATTTGACAACGTGCAACGTGCCAGCCGTTGCAAGCAATGTTGCATAAAAGTTATATATACTAGTAGCAAGTGGAATTTACAGGTTTTGTCAGCTGTAAACTTGTTATGCCATTGTTGATGCTTTGATGGCTGTAAGCCGCTGCCTGAGTGAAGTTCGGAATTGCAGCTGCAAGTTGTTGCAGCTTTTGTTGCTGCTGCACAAATAATTGAGGCGCAAATGTTATAGAGTAAAAGCATAGCTTTAAAATGCTTAATTTTTAATTTTTTTTATAAAATTATAAAATTCCAATTTATTCAGATGTGTATTTAATGTATTTAATGCTGTTAAATTTGTTTGATGCTACCTATGTGGTAACTTTACCTAATTATATTTAACTAAATTATACTAAACTATACTATAATAATACTAAAATACTAATAATAAAATAATACTATAATAGTATATGAGAATAACTAGGTTATAAGTTGACAAGTCTTGGGGGTGTTGCCTAAAATTCTTAATAATTGTTAAGATCATTCATTTACGTTTATAAATAAAATAAAATAATGCAGCGCTGTTGGCCACAAAAATTGCAAATTGCTAAGTAGTTAGTTTTTTATAAAGTTGTTCATAGCCATATAAAAAAAATTAGCAGTCAGCGATCGCTTCACATGCGCTCAGCTTGAGCTACGGTGAACAACTGAACTCACTTCCATAATACAATAATTTTATTGCATCATGCTTCCATCAAGTTGTCGCTTAGCTAAGGTCGCTGCTCTTATCGCTTGGGCAGAGCTGCTGAGTGTGTGAAAAAGTGAGAGAGCTAACTAAAGCGCGCTCTTCAGCTTGTCCATATATTTCAAATATTTTGCATTTTAAAATTTTAAATTAAAATAAATGTAAATTAAATTAAAACAATTTTATTGCAAGCAAGCTCATAATTTTAATTTTTAAATGCAAGTTAAACTAAATAACTTAAGCAATTCTTCATTAGCAATTGTTCAACATTCAATATTATAAAACATTTGAATTACTTCTAATAAACTTAATTAAGCCCGCATTACAATTATTAGCTTATTCAGTAAGCCACAAAATTATTGCAATTAACTTTCAAACTACTTAAACTTTTAGTGAGTAATCATTGTAGTCCATTATACAATGCCTAATCATTATATTAAGGCTATTAATGAAAGTTAATATTAGTTTTATCAAGTAGCCAAATATGTTTAAACTGGAAAGTTTCTCTAGCTACAGTTTTTATTTCTGTAAAATTCAAATCTTAGCAGCATCATAGAACTTATTATTACATAAATTTTATTGCTTTAGTTAAGGCAACTAAGAGTTACTATCAAATCTGTGCCCACTTGAAGCTGCTTTGGCAGCTCAGCCCAGTCCAAGCTTTGCAGCTTGCGCCATCAATTTAACATTAATTCAATTCGAAACTTACACTGCACACGCAACTGGACGCGCTTGCTTATGGAGGGCGGCACCCCATTGGAGGCGACGCATAGATAGGCGGCCATATGTAGACGACTCACTTTGGTTATGTGCAACAGCTCGCCATCGACCACATTGACTAAACGCAGCAGAAGAGAGAGAGAGAGAGAGAGAGAGAGAGGGAGAGCACAAAGGTTAATTAGCTTATGTCTATTGTATGCGCATTGTGGGCAGAGCACTGAGCACTCCGTACCATGTTCGCCGCCAATGAGCATCTCCTCGCCGTCCTCGCGGCGCCACATGACGTAGGGCTCGGGATAGCCGCGTGCCTTGCACATCAGCGATACGTTCTGACCCTCACGGACGACCATGTCGTTGCTGGTCATGCCCTCGACAATCATCGGCGGCACTGTCAAGTTCACAAAACGAGAAAGCAACAGAGACACACACACACACACACACACAAGTTAATGGCGGTTAAGTTTGAAAGTCAAACAGCAGTTGATACACTTACCCACTACTTGGAGATAGCCTTTGCGAGAGCGCATGGGATCCTGCAAAAAATACATAAATTATTTATTTATTTTAATTGTAGTCTAGAATTAAATTCTATGGTATAGCCAAAGCAACAAAGGGCTTCAGGCTATACACAAATTATATTTGTAGCTTTCATTTAATTTATAATATATTTTTAATTGATGCTGTTCAGACTGTAAACTGAACAGCGCTAACTTTAAATCGCTTTCAAAATGCAGTAAATAAATAAATGAAAATAAATAAGTGCATTAAATTAAAAAATATAATTTTATTTGTTAGGTATTTATCAGTTATAAGTTACTTATGTATGGTCACACCTTTTGCATTTAACATATACATAACATTTCATGATTAACATATGTCACTACTGTAAACTAAAACATAAGACCGAGAACAAATTAAAAAATTTAATGCATATATAGTATTTAATATTTATAGCAGCTCCACAGTTTAGCTAAACATCGATAGATTGATAACTTAACATAACTTAACTTAGCGCTTACTTTAGAGCGATGTAGATCAACAAATAAATGAATATAAATATTTAACAAATATTTGCTGCATATTTCGTAAATAGCATAAATTAAACGCACTTTATATATTATTAAATTACATTAACATGCTGTAATGACTTGTTGCCAATTGTTAAGCAAATATTATTTTTCAACTTAAATGCAGCTTGCAGTAAAATATTTTTAAATGCATCAATTTTATGCCAAACTGTATTAAAATTACACTCAATTGCATGCATTTAAATATTGAATAAATTGCTTTTTTGCAACTTGTTATGCGTATACTTAATTTTGTAATTTTTGCACTCACCGTATTCACTTGACACATATACCAGCCACGATCGGTTTCCTCCACTTCTTTAATATGCAAATACCACTGTAAGCAAATCCAATTTATATTTAGCCTCAGCTCGCTTTTAACTTTTAACGCCGCTGCCACTTACCGAGCGATGGTCGTTGTAGGTCAAGCTGATGCGATTATTTTGCGAAATTACATTGTGATGAATCGAGAGTATGGTCTGAGTATCGACGCGCACCCAGGCCACCTTGTAGCCCTTGAGATTCTCCACCACGCAGGCGAGCAGCGCGTCGCGGCCAATCGACACTGTCACATTGGCAATGGGCTCGGCGAAGCGCGGCATGTCCGCATCTAAAAGTAAAGAGCAAGAGGCGAAATTCATTTGCTTAAGAGCCGAGACGAGAGTTGAGTGTGTGTGTGTGTTGTGTGGCAAGCTTTTGAGTCCTTCAAGCTATTCAGTTGCATTCATTTTTTTTCTTTGACTGCACACACTGCACACATTGCGCATACGTTGCGTTGGTCGCTGCGGTTGAGCAAAAGCGCAGTGAGAAAAAAATAAGCTATATTAATTACCTTCATGTGTCGTTTGCTGTGAGTCCACGCGCGTGTGTTTGCCTGCAAAAAAGTATAAAATTATATAAAAATTATTAAATTTAATTAAATTTGCTGCTTAACGAATCAAGTCGTATACGTAATATGACACGCGACTAATTTAGACACTTTAGACAAGCAAATAAGGTGATGATATTAATTTAAAAAATAAATAAATAAAAATTGTATAAGCAAGTTTTAGTAGCTAACTTGCCATAGGAATATTATTTAATATTCTATGGCTTTATAGCCTCGATGCATAAATTCTCAATTAAAAGATTAAGTGAGAATTTTATATTGGATGATTTAATATTCGCCATAACTAATTCCATATTAAATATTTTTTATAAAATTATTTTCTTAATAAATGTAACTGTTTCAATTAATTTAGTTTTAATTTTTGCATTCTAATTCCATATTAAATATTTCTTATAAAATTATTTTCTTTTAAAAGTAACTGCTTGAATTAATTTTGTTTTAATTTTTACATTTTTACATTTGCAGCTACCACTTGATAACGCAAACACCCCTTTTGCCGCTTGCTTAAATTTCCAAAGTGTATAAAAATTAATTAGCGTCAAACTTGAACAAACGAACTTTGGACTAGCGCCAAGCTTTTGCTTTTTGCCCTGCAATGACATTTAGCACTTTTAGTGCTTTCTTCATTTCATGACAAAAAATGCACTTTAATTGTTTTTTTTTTTGTTAGCTGACTGTTATTGGATTTACAAATGTGCTGGAAATTCGAGTTGCTTGCAAATTTTTCGATTGATGCAAAGCGCTTAGCCCGATTTCAACAGCTTGCGTATTGAATTACGCTTTGCGGACTTTTGCTAGCTGATCCTGTTGCCAACGCCGCTTAAAAGTTGCCCATGCACTTTATACTTTCAACTGCCAACACAAAAACTCTCTGCCCCCAACTTCGAAGCTCCTTTTGCTGTTTATGGGTTTTTGCAACGTTTTGCTTTAGCTTTTTACATTTTGTGTTCTGCCGATTTTGTTGTTGTTGTTGTGTTTTCTTTTATTTTTGCAAAGGGATGCACGAAAAGTGTTCAACACGATTTTCACTGTTGATTTACGTTTTAGCACGTTTTGCAGCTCTCAGTTGACGGCTCTGAGAGCTGCGGGGCCAGCAGCATCCGCTTATTTCAATTTCACCTGTCACTGCTGCATTTGCAGCTTTTAAAAAGTTGATTTTTTTTTTTGCTTCGCTCTTTCAGGGGTGCGCTGCATTTTAATGAGCATTTTTCACTGTCTCTGTGATTCCATTTTAGCGCACACACTTTGCTATGACGACAGCTTAAATACCAAGTTGTCACTTTACAAATCAAAGCCGTACACTTAACTGGAAGCGCAGGAACTTGGCACAGTTAGAGAGCTGAGCTTGCAAGACAAGCAAATATTAGCTTCTATATATTTATATATATAAGTGCTTGCAGTCCATGGTAATATTGATTGATATTTTTGTATTTATTGATAATAAACTGTACTGTAAATTATTCACATTGAAAACAATATGCAAAAAATAAAAACAGAATTTTCATCAAACTAAACTGAATTAGAATAAGACATACAAATGTTTCAAGCTGACGCTATAATAAGTTAGCATAACTACTAATTAACTAAAAGCATTGTAACTATTTTTAACAATTCATCAAATCGGTAACAAAAGATTGAGCTTTATTTATATATAAATATTAGTTGCATTAAATAATTGAATGTCTTTGCTTTCCAATAATGTTTTAAATATTTTGTAAACAAATATTTCTATGTATAGCTAAGCAGTTTTTGCTTTGATTTGACAAAAGCATAAATCAAGCTACTTATGACTATATAGTGCTATTAAAAGTTGAGTATATAGTTAAGCTGCTTTTATTTCAATATTTTAGTATTTTTAAATAATTATTTGTAGCACGATGCGCAGCGTATGGGACAAACTTAAATTGATTAACATAATAATATTTTAATTTAAAGTCAACATATTTTGCTTTAGAATTTTATTTATATATATATATATATATATATATATTTTTTTTTGGCTGTTGTTTATTTAATTTACTTGCCTTGTTTTCGATTTAACAAAGCGTAGCAAAGCGCAAAGTTTATTGAGCTGAACTTTGATAAATTAATTTGTGTGTATGACACTAAACAAATGTTGCATTCAACGCTTACTTGCAACATGCGACTGCCGCTGTCAGCGACTGTCAACTGGCAATCATTGCCTGTTATTTGCACACACACATTGGACCAGGTCTAGTCCATGAGCTGACGCTGCTGCTGGCGCGCGCGTAAATTTTGTTTGGTTAGCAGCAAAGCAGCGCAGTCAAAAGCCGTAGGCAGTGGGCGTGGGCGTGGTTTGAGGCTGAATTCGACTTTTTATGCTAACGCAACTGACCATTCAATTTATCAGGCTATACGTTTCGTTTCGTTTCGTTTGGGTCTCGCTTTTGAGCTTTTGGCTTTGTGCAAACACAAAACAAAAAAAACAAAAAAAAAAGGACGCGCTCAAAAGTGGCGGCCACTTGGCATGGCTAGCACGTTGGTAGCCGAAAATAAAAATAGAAAAAAGAACGCACTGCTCAGTGCTAAAGTAAATTTGACTGCGCGCTGCTTTTTTTTACATGCGAGTAAACACAAATTGTCGGCACACTTTTTGTTTTTTTTTTTGTGCAGGTTGCGCCTTTAAGCGCGTCAGGATTTTCACAGTTTGATGGCAACTTTATGGCATGCGCTTAATATTTGCAGCCTGCAAATGCAAATGCAAATCTGCACGTCATTGGCCATGGCATTAAAATGGAGTCGTCAATGCTTTTATGCCCATTGTACGGGCCAGCAGCAGCTGCCACTGCCACTGCCACTGCCACTTCCACTCTAATCTCAGCTGCCAAATGAAGCACATAAACAAACATCAGCAAAATGCGCAAAGAAAAGAAATGAGAAGGCAGCGAACGTGCCGCCGCCTGCTTTGCTACAAGACAATGTAAGCATGATAGCACAGTGGGGCAAAAGCGCCTGAAATTTAAAGCATTAAATGCAATTGTTAAAAGCAAATCATAGCTCGAAAATGTTAGTTAAGCTAACAATATTAATTGATTTATATATAAAAAATGTAAGCTTTGAATTTAAAATATTATAAGCATTTTTTATATTTGTGCAATATTTAATTTAAAATATAAATATATTTAAAATTATTATATAAATTATAAAATACATAAACTTGTAACATTTTGAAGTAAATAGAAACTTTTGCTTGGTTCTATGGTAATTTTTAAAAATAAAATTAATTTTAGTCTTATTTTTATATAAAATATTTATTTTAATTAGCTATTTAATTTTAAATAAATGTAAATAAATATGTATATAATATACAATATGCTGCAGCTTTAAGTTTAAGTTTTATATAACGATATCTATTTGTTAGCATTTAATTTTAAATAAATGTAAATAATAATCAAATTTAAGTAATTTAGAGCTTTTATTAATGAATTTAATTTAAGTTTTATATAAAATATTTATTTTAATTTTTTAGTAGTAATAAATGTAAATAATAATGTAACTTGAGTAATCTAAATTCGATTGAAAACTATCTAACAATAAGTTAAGCTTTTATTTTATTTTTTTGGCCACTGTGCCTTGTGTTGACCCCTTGGCCCCTTTGCGCCGCTCAGCGCTCTTTTTATGAGCCCCATTTCTTTTTGACTGGGCATTTTTTGTTTGTTGTTATTGTTGGTAGTTTGTTTGTGTGGCGCGGCGTGTGGGTCGAGGCTACTTGGCTTTGCCTTGGCCTGCACGCCTGTCCGTTTATTGTCGTTTATTTGTCTTTTCGCCATTTTTATATTTACGCATATAATCGCTTTCAACGCTCGCTCGCCATTTGCCTCTGGGGAGCTGCGCTGCCCGCGTCCTTGTTGATCCCTTGCCTCATCTCATGTGCGTCTTGCTGCTGCTGCTGCTGCTGCTTGCTGAGTTGTGGCTTCAGTTGGGGCTGGGGCTGGGGATGGGGCGCTTATAAATATGATGTTATCGCTTTTTATGGTCCATTTTTATTGCCAGCAATCAGTCTTGAGTTTTGCTTGCTGATTGCCCCACATTATTCAAATGTATTTGTTTAATTTTGTGTTTGCTGCTCTTTTTATGTTTGTGTCTCTTGTTTTTGTTGTTGTGGGTGCGCGACCACAAATCATTTTAAATCCGCAATATGTCAACAAATATTTGGCCCCAGCTTAACGTAGTCTCTGGCTCGTTATGGCTTATGCTGTGGTCATTATAGCGCTAATGCTGCTATGGCTGGACTCTAGCAATGCTAACTTGTAACTATTTGACGCTGGCGTTGGCAGTTGATAGTTAGTTAATCAACTGTAAGCTCGAAACTCATAATCACATTGCGTATACGTATTATTTAATGTGCTGCCATCACAACACACAACACACACATTAAAGTTAGTTTCTTTGACTACAACTGCTATATGCCCTTTGTTGACAAACAAACTGATTAAATGCTTGCGCTCTCTCTCTCTCTCTCTCGCTCTCCTGCTAATTATGCAATTAAATGACTGCTGACCAGCAGCAGTGTGCGCAGGTTTATTATTGTCAATGCTTGTCTATGCAGACTGCATTAATGGGATTGCTTATTTACTTAAGCGCTTAACATTTGCTGTTAGTTAAATGATTCCAAGCTGCCAAAGCCAATTAAAAGTTTAAGCAAAGATTTAGTGCTAAGCAAAAAAGTTAGCCAAATGTATTAATTATAAGAAAAGCAGGTTTAATTAAACTAAAACTAAGTATTGCATGTAAATATTTATTAACTAGCAATAGCTTTTGATTATTTTACACAAATGCATTACAATAAAAATTATACAGAGCCAAAAGTAATTAAATACTTCAAATAAATACTTATAAGGCGTAAAATTCAATATTAAAATATTTTAAAAATTTTATTAGCATAAATAAATAGTTAATACATATTAAATATTTGTTTACAGACAAAAATCAGAGTTTTAATTCAGTTGTGGGCTTAAATAAAATTATTTATATATATTTATAAATTGTTAAGCCAGTTGTGAACAACTTACAATGCAGTTTTAATTATTTTATATTTATTTATAATCGATCAATCTATTTGCATACACAGCTCATAGCGTTTATTATTTAACCAAACAGTTCTCAGCTCAACATATCACATTGCAGCTGCTGGAGCTACAGATGACAATGCGCTCATAAAAAAACTTGTATATGGCATATGAAATGTTTTATGCAAATTGTTGGCTCACAGCGGTAAACCACAAGAAAAACAACGCATAAGCCAAGCCAAGCCGCAGCCACATGAAGATGCCAAACAAAGAGCGCTCGCAAGTATGCAGCAACTTTTTTTATTTGCGAGCTGAGGTGCCGCATAAAAGAAATAAAAACCAAAAAGCAACAGCTTAGCACATAATATTAAATGCAAGCAGTGCAACTCAAGTAAGCATGTGTGTATTAGTGTGTGTGTGTCAGATATTTATATGCTAAACCGCAAAACAAATTTTGTCTGCGGCAAAACGAACTTGGCAAACAAAATGAACTTCAACTTGCAGCCAAAGCACTGAATTTCAGATTTCAATTCAGATTCATGTACTATAGCTTTTGTTTTATTATGTAAGCTTGCAAGGCTTTCGGGATTCAGTTTCTACTTTTTTTTGTCTCTTGCGCTTCAAGTATTTTTTCAAACTTCATTGGGCGCATGTTTGGCTGGCAACTTGCCCAAGTGGCAAGTTGGGCTGCCTGCCTGGCTGGCTGACTGGCTGACTGGCTGTTGCAGAAGTTGCAAGCTGCTTTGGCCACAGACAATGTAATCGCTTGTTGAACAAAGCCTCGCTTGCATTTAATGGCTCTATTTACGCGCTGCTTGATTGATTGAGCTGCGATGGAAAACTCATTAAGAACTTTAATTAAATTGAGCCCAAATAGTAGCATTTGCCAACAAACTGTGAAAGCCAAGCCAAGCAAGGAACAACAACAAGAGTGTAGAAAATAAAACTCATTATTCATAAGCAGATTTTTTACGTAATGGCTAAAATCTGTGCAATGCAACCAACTTGACGCTGTGCGAAAACTTAAAGAGATTTGCTTGAAAAGCTAAAGGGATACTCTAGAAATGAAAGGATTTCTTATAGAATGAAAAATATGCACAATTTAAAACAATTTAAATATACAAATTTGTAATATTTCATATGTTGAATTATTAATTGTTCTATATTTACGAAAAATAAAAAATTATGCTATTATTCTTCAAAAGAATTTAAAAGAAAATTGTTTAAATATTTTATATTAATACAAAATATGCCTAAGCTAATAATCTAACAATTAATTTTTTATATACATATTTATGTTGAAATTTGCATTTTAAGCTGAGCATAGAATTTACTTAATATTAATAATTAATTTATTATATGCATATTTATGTTAATATTTCCTTATTAAGCTGACCATAGCATTTAAATTAAAACTTTTAACATATTTAATATGTTAATTTGAAACTATTATTTTTTTTAATATTTAATATTTGTTAAAATATATACCTAAATTACTCTAATAATTAATCTTTTATATGCATATTAATGTTGGAATTTGTTTATTAAGCTGAGCTTAGCATTTAAATTCAATTAAATTTCAAATATTTAATATGTTAATTTAATATTAATATTTTTGTTTTAACATTTAATATTTGTTTTGCTATGCTAGCTTGCTAAAAATTATAAAAAGTGTAAAATTAAGAAAATATATTGAAGCTTAGACAATTTAAGTGCAACGTTTTTTATTGCATATACATTTTTTATTAATATGCGTGCTACCCTCTACATAAATTCCAAAGTAGTATTAGCCGCAAAAACGTGCGCAAATGTGTCAGAAAGTAAAGCGAAAACATGAAACATGGCCAACGAACTGTGGCACGTTGCAATGGGAATATGCAGCTGGGGCTGGCAGTGAGTGGGGGCAGCTGCTGCTGCTGCTGCTGCTCGACACTTTCTCAGTTTCATGAATTATGCTACGTGCTTGTCAGCTTCAGTTTCAAAGTCCTTGCAACTACGCTTAGGTGCTGCTTAGCACTCACTCGCTCTGTGTATGTGTGTGTGTGTGTGAAAGATGGCCAACGAGCGCAGTGGCAATGCCAAGTGGCAAGGTGGCAAGTGGCAGGTGGCAGCTGTTGCTGCTGCTGCTGCTGCGGTAGCGTTTAGACTCTGTTTAACATATTAATAAATGATGCTGACAAATGCACAGAAGCTGCGACGTACTCAAAACAGATGCAAATATATTTTTAGTTATAAATGTTAGTGGCATAAATCTGACAGTTGCCTGGCTGGCTAACTGGCTCTAAGAGTGGCTGAGAGTTGACTTAAGTGTTGCCAAAGCTTTAGTTATAAATTGTAAATTAAATAATTAAGCAAGCAGTCAGTTGTGAGCAGCGAGTTTAACTTTATGCATTTGTTTTATAGAGCGAGCTATATAAAGTTTAAATTGTTAGTAGAAATACTATTAGTTTGTACTTTAAGTTGCATTTTATAGTTGATTATTTAAATAAATTTTTCGCTGCTTTAAACACAACTTACTAAAATTTGTATTTCATAATTTTTAAATTTAAAAGCAATAAAAGTTTGTTCTACAAAATAAATATAATGCAACTTTACGAATAATCAAGCAGCGCTCAATAGACTCAATGGCATTGAATTCTTTTGTTATCAAAGCGCTTGAAGTGCAGAATAAGTAAAAATAAATTCAATAATATATTTCTTTATAAGCTTTTGTTATGAATTCACTTATTTATAGCTGCATTTGCTTATATTTTATTTTTATTTGTTGTCGTAGACTCGACAAATGTTTTCTTTTTATTAAATTTGTTCATTTCTGCAGCTCGATTTGATTTTTAGTAAGCGCTCAGCTTTATGTTTTAATATATATAAAGCATTCATTAATATTTAGATTATGTTATATAAAAGCAATGACATTTATTGAAATTTAGTACAAGTTTTTTAAGCTAATGGTGGACTGTTAACAACTGTAACAAATGTAGGTTAAGGCCAACAGAAAAGCAGTTTATTGCTCAAAAAGTACAAAAGCTGCAATTAAAGCGACTCTCACTCATCGTTATGGAAGCAGCTCAAGGCTAACCACGCACTTATCCAAGACAGGCAATTGCACAATAGCATTCAACGCTGAATTAATCATACACAATGAACAGACACACACACACGCACACATAGCTGCAGTTTACCGTTACAGCTGCCATTGTGCCAGCGCTGAATGCCACTGAATGCTCAATCTGCATTTAACGCTCAATTGCTTAAAATGCGCACATGCAAATATTGAATTGCCATGAGGCTTGCATTACTCATACGCCATGTCAGCCCAGCATACGTACACGTCTTGCGTCTTTCAACAGACACGTGCAACGTCGTTGTGCGTGGCGTGCAGCAAGTGAATTTATTTTCAAACAATTATGTAGCAATTAACAAAACCGATGATGGCAATTAAATGACGAGCGCTGAGCATTGCCAGCTGCATAATTCATGCAATTTTTCATGCCACGGCAAATTGCATTTCAGTGCCAGCTTGCCACAATTTTTTTTTTTATTCAATAATTCAATTGCCGCTTGAGCTGAGTTACCGACTCCTTAGTCGGGCACTTGAAATTGCGTGCGGCGCGCATTTTATCATGAATTATTTTCCAAGCGCATTTAAATTACAATTTTTGCTGTCTGTGTGTGTGTGTGTGTGGCAAGTTGGCTGTGGCGACTTTGCACCTACAATGCGCACATTTGTTGGGGCAATTTGTTGGCCGCCATTTCCGGCCACAGCAACCACTTCACAAATTAAGTTGTCAACAATTTTAACCGTATCGCGCTCACATAATCTTCACACCTAAATTATTTATGTAAAAACGCCTGGCGTGCTCACAGACACACACAGACAGCAAACATATGTGTGTGTGTGTGTGTGTGTGTGTGTGCCTTGTTAGCCGTCGCTCAGGCAATAAAACGTTTTGTGTGTTGCTGTTTGCCTGTCGTGCCTTTTGTTTAATAAATTATGTAAAATGCGCAAAATTGAATTTGAAATTCATACAGACTTTTGCTGGTTATGGGAATTAAGATATGTCTGCGCCCCCAGCCCCCCCTCCCAGACAGACAACAAGCGAAACATTGCTCTTCAGCCATAAACACGTACAACGCTCAACGCTCAGCGCTCAACATATGTCGGACATGTGTGCGGTATTTGTTTTTATAGATGGACAAAGTGTAGACTAAACTAATTAGGCTCGAGCTACATAACGCGCGTAGAGCGTGAGCAACTTTACTTCGTTGTTGAGGGTCCTAACTAAGTTTTTTCACTTCATTAGCTACAAATTATGCGATTAATATGGCTACAGTTAAATTGCTTAACTGAGAGTGAGCGAAATGAAAGAGAAAATTAAGCGTAAATACAAACTTATTATGACTTTCGAATTTATATTGAATTATATTAAGTGTAAATATTAAAAATTTCATTTCTAGCTGCTAAGCTAAATCAGCAATGATATAGAGAGATCGCTGCAATTTAATTATGCATTTAAAAAAATAATGAAAATATATATGAAAAATATAAAAATATAAAAAATATTTATATCTTTGTTATCTTATGCATAAATACATCAACAACTATTTGCTCTTAGTACAAGTTATGAAATCTTTCAATGTTGACATAGGCAAAGTAAAGAGCTGAGTTCATAATAAAATAAACAGCATATTTTATAAAAAATATTAATTAAAAAATAAAAATTAAAATATATTTTTCATCAAGAAATTCTTGTTATGAAACAATTATGGAATATACTTAATATTGAAAGTATATAGATAAATAGTTGAAACATATTTGAAGTTGACACAAACAAAGCATTCCCTAAGAGAAAGGGAGCCGTATTATTATTATTAGAAAATATGCCGCGCATTCTAATGCTGTAGTCCACAATAAAATTAATTAGCCTCACATTGCTATTAGACTGTGCTCTAATTTATCGAAATCTATAATAATTCCAGGCGCAAAGTTCAGCCGAACAACAATTACAATGCATATGGCTCGAATATAAGTTTCAATTCCAAGGCCGACAGCGGGTTGGGCACAACTAACGGTCAAACTTTGGTCATAACTGTCTTGGCGGGACGCGCCATAAGGCCCAAGCGAGAGAAGCAGAAGAAACAAAAAGTGCACATAAAACTGAATGAGCGGGGGGCGCACAAAAGTATGCAAGCATAAACATAATTTACATCAAGTGACGGGCGCCGTCAGCAAGGACAAGGCACAGAACAAAGTCCTTGGCGAACAAACAGCGTGGAATTCCATGGAAATAATAATTAGGCGCCCGCACACTTGAAGCCCAAAAACTCTCTGAATTGCAAATGAAGTGTGAACAAGTGCGCCCAGCTCAGCCCACCCAACCACCCACTGAAAACAAGACAAAAGAGCCCGCAAACTGTCTTTGGAGACGAGCTATAAAACCTGCCGCGCGCGCTTTTCTTTTTAGCCACACACACACACACAGTTCTTAGCAGTTACAGAAAATATCAAAATGAAATTGCTGCATAATTTGCGCTGCTTTTGGCTTCCCTTTTTTTTTTTTGGTTTTCATGTAACTGGCAAAAGTTTTCTATTAATTTTGTTGACAGACATTTTGACGGCCGAGCAATGTGTAAATAAATATGCCTCAAACAGTTTCAGTTTCTTATCTAAAACAGGCAACGAAGCGCAAACTTAAATTAAAATGCTGACAGCAGGACATTCGTTGAATAATTCAGCAGCAGCAACTCTTTGACTTGACTTTCTCTTTTACACTTTTTATTTCTATCTTTCTTTTTTAACTGCACATTTTTTTTTTTTTTTGCTTGGCCACAAATGTAAATTGCTTGTTGGCGATACTTTTTGGGCGGCAGTGTGTAATTAAAAATCAACAAGCGCATTGAGCATTGAGCACGTGTCCGTTTTATACAAATAGACGCCAGTCGACTTGACCAAATATTCAGCTTAATTAAGTCAACTCAAGTCAATTGTCTGGCCTGCTAGTTTTAGTAGCTGTGGCTAAAGTTAAGGCCAAGTGAGATCAATAATGCAATTTAGTAATTATTACTACAGTCCAAGCTTTAAGTGCTGCACTTGGCCTAAAAGCCAAAAGTAATTTAATCACATTTGGCTGCAAATGTTTGCATTTTCTCATGTTACAACTTTTGACAAATTTCACAAAATGTCGCTTGCGGCATTAAGTGTGCCACTGATTGAAAATTTACTTGCATTAGTTTGTTGTAAATATGTTTAAAGTCAAGCCGCAAGCTATGCAAACTTTATTTTAAGTACAGCAAAAATACTTAAAGTGAAGCTTAAATAAAATATATTTAAATAAAATAACAATGAACAATTAATAATGATAGAAAATTTTAATATGAAATGCAATTTTTTTTTAATATATTTAATATGTACTAAAGCTTAAATTACAAGTACTTTCGGCTTTGCTTTACAAAAATAATTCAATAATTCAAATAAATAAAAATAGCTGCAAATAATTTATAATTTATTGATGAAAATAATAAGACTTCTCTGCTTATTATTTCAGTAACACAATATTAGTTTTTTATTGTTTTCATATATTTTTTCGTGTTCATTCGCAGTTCTAGAAACTTCTTAAGAAAACTTTACAAGAGATGAGATTTAATTCTAGAAATGTAACAGATTCTTGTTGCAATATCGAAAACTTCAATAATTATAAATAAAATTTAGTTAAAAAATTAACTAAATTATGTCTTTAATTATATTTAATTGATGTTTCAAACCATAACATAAAATAAACTAAAAGTAAAAATAATTTCTTGTTTCGTAAAAAATTCTACAAAATTATAATAATTATTTAATTGTTAAGTAAATCGTATTTGCATAAACTTAAATGCTAAATTTAAATAAAATATATTTAAATAAATGCTAAACGTGTTAGAGTTTAGAATTCTATTAGTTATATGCACTTTTAAGAATTAATTGTTATATGTATTAATTTATTTCTTTTCATTACTCTTATTAAATCAGCACTAACTGCATTAGGTCTAAACTTAAATTCCTTGCTCTTTAACTTGTTAACAAAACACGTTTGCTTGTGCTTTATTTATTTATTTATATACAACTTGTTGTTGTTGTTGTTGTTGTTGCTTTATCCGCACGTTTAACTTAAATTGTCGTAAATTTCTGTGCGCTTTGTTTTTTTTTCGAAAGGACTTTTGCTGCTTGAGGTGCAAAGCAGCCGTCGACAGGCTGAAGACATAAAAATATAATGCCAAAGAGCCAGAGCCAGAGCCAGAGAGCCTGGGCTAAAGCTAAACAGGCTAAACGTCTGTAGGGCATAAAGTCAATGTTAACGCTTTTCACTTTTCCCTTTTTGTGTTGTCGGTCCCGTTGGGCTTAATTTTACCAATTGCTGGGGCACACATGTGGCACACTCTGAAGATTTTCGACTTTCAGCTGCCATTTACCATTTTGCCACGCCCCCACACCACCACACAATCAGTCACAATGGAGCGCACTTAAAGCCTGGTCAGTTGGCCAAAGCGTTTTTTGTTTGCCCAGCCACGCCCACTCATGTAACAGCCCCACTTGTTATTTATATTATGACCACTCAGAGTTGTTGCCTCATTGTCATAAATTTCTCTCAAGTGTTTGCTCTGTGGTGAAGCCCCAAAAAAAAAACACAGCCAAAAAAAATTCAAACTGAGCCCTCTGCAGATTTTCGTGCGCCTCTTGGTCAATTTAATAAATTTCATAAATTGTTTATGCATAGCCTTGCATTGAAGTGTAATTGTGAGTGTGTGTGTGTGTTGCTTGTTGCTGTTGCACTTGTTTGCTTTGGCCTGCGTGCTTTGTTTACATTTGAAGTCAAGTAGTTGTTGAGCCATGAATCGTCTATTAAAATAGCAATAACAACAGCACAGTCTCAACAGCAGCTGCCACATCTTGTTGCAAGCAGCACATTTTTCAGCTGCATGATGCATGAAGTTAAGCACTGCAAGTTAACAGTTTAAATAAAACATACGTTGCAATTTTAAATCATAAATAGTTAGCAAAACTAAGCGAACAAGTTGCTAAAAATTTCATTAGTTAATTGTAATACATGAAATAATTTTATAAAAAATAATAATTAATTTTATTACATAGCTATTGCTCGATTATGCTAGTGCCTAAAAGAAATTATTGATTTTTATATTGATAGATTAAGCTTTGAATTAATATTAACTAATATTTTTTATACATTTTATATTTGTCATGAGTTTGGTATTTATATAAATAAAAAATTATATATTTAAAAAAAGTTTTGCTTTTATTTTTAACTGCATATTTTTTAATTTTTTTTTTTAATTTATTTATTTTTATATTGATAGAATTAATACTTTTTATTCAATTAATATTTGTCATGAATTAGGCATTTATATAAATAAATATTTATATAAATAATAAAAATGTTGGTCTTTTTTTTTAACTGCATATTTTTTAATTAATATTTGTTAATTTATTAATTTTTATATTGAATTAATATTTATTAATATTTTTTTACATTTAATATTTGTCATGAGTTGGGTATTTAATATTTATATTAATAAAAAGTGCGCTCTTTTATTTTTAACTGTATATTTTTTTAATTTTTTTTAATTGCAAGCATTTATCTCGTACCTCACAGCGTATGCGTAATAAATAAACAGCTTACTGCACAAGACTTTTGCTTTATTTCTTTGCTGTTGAACTGTTTAACTTAATACAACGCTGCTTAATTGTCGCTAGACTAGCCACATATAAAATTGAAATTTTATAATTAGCATTTGGGGCATGTGGCATTGTGGAAAGTCTGCGAAGCGTAAAGCTTTAAAGATTTGACTTTCATGGCCTATTTGGTATGCAATGCAGACAGTCCGCTCAAAGCGGCACCAATTTAATTATACCCGAGGCCAGACAAGGACACACACACACATACATGCATTTGCACCTAACACACACACACACACACACACACGCACACGCACAAGCTGAGAGTGAGCAAAAAAGTTTTCAATGCTCTGGCGCTGGCGCTGGCTGAAGTTGTATGCGAGAGAGAGCCAAAAGCACTAAGCGCATAATCTTGTAAACTTGGCAAAAATGCTGCAAATACCATAACTAAAATAAGCAGCAGCAGCATAGACAAAGCAGCCGCTCGCCTGGCCCCCATATGCGCCGCAGGGCCAAAACAGATTCTCGAGCTCGAGTTCGGGCTTGGGCAAAGTTGTCAGAGAGTGCAAGTGCTTGATGCAAATTATTTGGCCTCGAGGTTAACTAGGGTCGTTTAGCAAATGCCTAACACACACACACACACATACATATACATGTAGTTTTTATGAGCAAGCACTGCCATTGGTATTCATAAGAGTGAGCAAAACATTTTTTTTTTTTTTTCTATGCTGGCGCTTTGGGTGCTAAACCGCAAAAACTCAGCACAGCTTCAGCCACGCCCACTGTACGCCCAGCACTAGCTACAATGCGCTGCAACTTTCCCAACAACAATGACAAGTACAATAAATGCCTTTCAACTGCGGTTTCACATGCACTTGAAGTGAAGTAAGTAGACTGCGCTCCCCCCACTAGCTCTCAGTGTGTGTGTGTGTGTGTGTGTGGCTGCTTCATAAGCCTGAAGTGCAATTTGAAGTATGATAGTTTTGGGCGTGAATACAACGTCTCTCCCCCACTTGACTGTGGCTTTACTTAGTTTTGTGCACTTCGTCCCGCTCTTGTGCTTCTAATGAAACTTTATCCCTGGCGTGTTAAAAGTCTTAGAGCTCTAGTTACTCTACACCCAGTTTTGTCATCTGTTTTCTGTCTCTGTGTGTGTGTGTGTTGTGGTTGCACTTAATTTGCTGTGCATAACATGCCTCGTGTGCTTTTGTGGCAACTCCAATGAGTTTACATGTTACTCAGCATTTATATAAATGCCATGTGCATTGATAGCCACTGCACTTTGATCTATAAATTGCAAATTTTATATATATATCAATTATCTTTAGCTTGCGTCATTGCATGCGTTTCAATGTGTCAGTATATTTAATTTTGAATTTCTGACTAACTCAAGCAGATGAAGTTAACAAAGAGTCGTCAAAGTGAATTTCTTTTACATAATAAAATAAAATCGTATGTTTATATTTATAATATAGAAGAATATAATATATTTTGAATATAATCATTGTATTTATCCCTTTGTTCAATGTAATTTTTTCCTTTTTTATTAATTTAAGCCGCTTTATAGTAGCACGTCTAACTGATTGTTGCTTAACTGCTGCTTGCCTCAACAAATTCAGTTATGAGTTGTGGCCTATAAAAATTATGTTAACATTAAAAGGTTTACAACAATTTTGTATACAGCTAAGCTTTGTCTATATATTTATTTATTTATTTACAAGAAATTATTATACTAATATAATAACTAAAGATGCTGAGTGCTAGCAAAATATTTTATGCTTCAATATTTACATATTATCAATATACATAAAGTTAAAAGAATTGCAATCTTTTATCTTAACAATTTAGTAATATAAATACCATTAAGTGCTTAAGAACGAAATGCAGACAAAATATTTGAAGCACATTTTTTTAATATTGTTTTACTTATTTATTTATATAACTGTATAGCTACTGGGGCTTTCGGCTAGGAATGTGAGGATTTAACTAGTGTTGGGTGATTTTTTACATATTTACATTTTGGCATATTTACATTTTAACTTAACATATATGTTCCATTTATTTCTGTTTCATTTGCTTGTCATTCATTGACTGGTTCTCATAGTGATCTGTTTAGTTTAGCTTTGTTGCGAAAGTCGTTAATTATTATAATATATTTTAATATAATAAAAATATAAACTGTGCAATTTATTTGCATTTTTAATTTTTATTACAGTCATTTGTTTTTAAATAAGGGTTATGCATATTTTCTTTTGATTATATTGAAAAAGTTTAAATATTTGCAGCAATTATTTCAATTTGTCTTATTAAAAAAATGCTACTATATATTTTAATAAGAATATATTTTTGATTTACTATAATCTATAAAGTTTATCAAATCTAAAAACAAAAACATAATTTTAAATAATTTAAATTAATTCTAAATTTTATGTGATCTTTTTCTTTTATGTCCGACTGTTCATGTTGACATTAAGTAAATAAATAAATGAATAAATATATATGTTTATATGTTTAAGATGGAGTTGAATGGCCTTAGTAGCTAGCACTGATAAATCTTTAGTTATGTATGTTAGTTTGTATATTGTAAAGCAAATACATTGTGAGCATATAAATGCTTTAAGCTAATAAAATGCAATAAAATAGTTGCAGCTGCACTACAAAGTAAATTGTACTAAGTTTTGCTGCCTAGAATTGCACAAAATAAAATTTAAATTTTAAATAAATTCTAAGCATGCAACGCTTGAAATTCAGCTACACACAAAGCTTAGCCTCTGGTTTGGTTAGCAGCTTAGCACTTGGCAGTTGCCAACTTTAAACAATGCGCAAGAGCGTTCATCATATGCAACCACAAGCCACCACCCAAGCCCACCCAAGCCACCCACAAGCACACACCACACAGCTATTTAGCCAGCGGCAAGTAGAAAGTCACACGTGCTTAAGCTCAAACTGAAGCACACAGAAAAAAACGAAAACAACAACAACAAGCAATAAATATTTACTAACTTAAGCTGGCTGGCTGCTTGGGTGGTGGGTTGGGGTGTGCTGGGGGTTGAGCTCAAAGGTTGAATGAAAATAAAACATCAGCTGCAATTAGTTGAGCAATCATTGAATGCGGCTCTGTGGCTCTCTCGGCCGTAAGTAATAAACTTCTATGAAGCCACTGATTGACTTACACCCACAACAACAACAGCAACAACAACAGCAACAACAACAAAAGTGAGTGCAAAAATCAAAGTAAGCAGCAGCAGGTCGCATGCTATTTTCTAAATGCTCTCACCTGTTTGCTCCCCTTGCACAAATTGTTGCCCTCAAAGCTTTGGCACAAACTTCACTCTATATATATAGATATATATATACATATATATGGCTAGATATGTGTGCAAGGCACTTCAGCGCACGAGCAGTGAAATCTTAATTAAGATTGATATGTGTGTCTCTTGTTCTCACTCTTCGTTTCTCTGTCTCTGTCTGTGTCTGCTAAACTGCCAGACTGACTGCTATTGCCATTAACAAATGCTTTGACTTGACAGACACACGTCTCTTTACCTGCGCCACGCCCCCCCAGCCGCCCAACATAGCACATATGTGTGTGTGTGTGTGCTTGTATGTGAGGTCAGCTGAATTTTTTTGTGTTTTCGTTTTGGACTTTTAGCAAAGTTCCACTTGCTTCCACTTGAATTGCATTAGGAATTATTTATGGCATACTATTCAACATTTTTTTTTCTTCTATGTGCACTATGCCACTCGAGCTTACGAGTAGCGTAATTAGTGCTTGAATTGACGTATACCAAAATCTAAATGTAAGCAAATTATCGAATTTTTCTACTACGTTAAGCCAATTGAATTTCAGTTCAGAGCAGACATTGCTGCTGCTTCAAATTGAAAGAAATTGAATTCAAATCAGCGCATTGATTTTTTATTTATTTTATTTCTATTTAATATTGCAATTATAGCTTAAAGCTTCAAATTGAAAAGAATTGAATTCAAATCAGTGCATTGATTTTTTATTTCTATTTAATATTGAAATTATAGCTTAAAGCTTAATAATTTTATTGAATGTAATGAAATATATAAGAATATTTACTTTAAACATTTGCTAAAATTTTCAAAAATATTTTTTTTTCCTTTTATAGCTTATTTGATTTATATATATGCACAAACATTTTATACATATAACAAATTATTTCAATATTTTTTATGTATTATTTTCATACCAATCATTGGTTTATATTGCTGCAGGGCTAAAATTAGAGCATAAAATATTTGTAAGTTGTATTTGAACAGAAAAAAACATTTGATAAAGAAATGCTGGTGCAATTTTACGTCATAAATAATGTAAATATATATTTTTATATATTTATAATTTATTAACTATGTGGTTGTTGGCTTCATTAAGATTACTGGGCGACTCGCTTATCAAGCCCATATTTTGAAATTTATTCCTTAGGGATATGCGGTCTCAATTTGCTGACGTAGTCAACTCTGCCTCTTTCAATAGCCAACAGGTTAGTTACATAAATTTTTGTTAAATTTTGGCATTTTGTTATTTTCTATCTGCTGCGGCAGCAAAATCGCAAAGCAATCAATAAAATTCATTGTTCGCTGCATTTCGATTCCATGTAATCCCCATTAAAATCACTGCCCCCCCTTTCCATGTAGCATATCAATAAAAGCAATTAAATTTTCTATTAACGAAATCAACTGTGGCAAATGCGGTGAGCAGCAAGAATAGCCAAAAAAAAAAAAACAAAAAAGAATTACACAACAGCTTCAAAACAACATTATCATGGTTCTGATTGCAATGGGGCATTCATAACAACTACATCACCATCATCATCATCATCATCATCATCATCATCATCGTCTTGCTGAATATCAACAAGCAACAAGAGCATCATCTATGAAAACAATCAGAACCAGGCAGAGCGGCCAGAGTCGTGCCGGCAAGTCCATCAAACGTGTGCGCCAAAAAAAAAAAACAAGCGAGCAATATGGAAAAACAGTAGCAACAAATTTAAGCAACGAATTTTGTATACACTTGACAATGTAAAAAGTGCTAGAAATAGCTTAAAATTAATTAAAATTTTTTTAAAAAATATAATTCTATTTAACAATATCGCATATATAGTAAATATGTTAATTGTTTGAAATTATTTGATTATTCATTTAAAAACTAGTCCAAACTGATTTGAAATCTTAGAATTGTTTTTTAATAATGCAGAATGAAAAAAAAATGTAAGCAACAAATTTTGTTATATACTTGAGAATGTAAAAAAATGCTGAAAATAGCATAAAAGATAATTAAAATATATTTTTAAATAAATAATTCTATTTAACAATTTAGTATATATAGTAAATATTATTTGCTTCAAATTATTTGATTAGTGATTTAAAATTTAGCTCGAACTGAATTACGCTACGCTTAATTAAAGGCATAAATATATAAAAAATCCAGAAATATAGCAATATTCAAAAGCAACTGACAAAATGTTTATTTCAATATAAGAATAACTTTCAGTAAGCTAATTCTTTGTTTTCAAATAATAGTAAAAAAACGAAGTTCATTTGTTCAATTCAAGCTAAGTTAACTATTTTTAAAAAATAGCTAGATGTCTATCTAAAGCATAAATATATAGAAAGTCATATTCAAAAGCAATTGCCAAAATGTCCATCTCAATATAAGACTAATTTTTAGCAAACTGTTGCATTGTTTTCAAATAATAGAAATAAACAAATATAAAAAACGTAGCAGCAATAACATTTTCTAATTCAATGCGCAATTCAAGCCAAGTCAACTCTTTTTTTAAAATAGCTAAATGTCTAGCTCAAGCTTTTATGTACAAATTGCTACAATGTCCACACTGAGCACATGCAATTTGCCAAATTAATTGCTCTCAAATTAAATAATAATTTAAGCTTCATTTTTTTGTTGCTGCGTGTTGTAGCCAAGACACCCTACTAAGCGTAGGGTAGTCAGTTGCAACTGCATTGCTGTAACACATACAGCGCAACATGTGCGCATTATTGTTATTGCTTTCGTCCGAGAGGAACGCCCCAGTAACAACGTCCATGGCTATGGCTGCAGTTTGCGTTCATTTCAGACAACATTTCCCCGTTATAGTTTCTGGCAACGCCACCAAAAATGGCGAAGTAAAAAAGAGAACTGAATCGTAGCTCATTCATGTTGTTGGTTTCCCTTTTGTATTTTCTTTTTGGTCGTGGCCAAAAAACTCTTCAAATCATTTTAAAAAAAAAAACAAAAAACATGAAAGTGCTGTGAAATTAACATTGAACAGGATGTGAGTGTAAAACAAGTGGGCGTGGCATCAACTCTATATATGGCACTTGTTTTAATTTCAGTTTGCTCGTGTATGCGTTATTAGCATGCCTCAAGCACTCTTGTCTATACCTACTCCGCCTCGCTCCTAAACTAATCAAAGTCAAATAGTGCGCAATATATTTACATTATAATTTCGCGTTACTGTGTCTAAGTGACAAATCTCTTTATAGCTGCTCATGAGGGCTAAGTTTCTATTGGCCATTAGATTTTACAAAAAAGTCGTATATAATGCACATGGCATTAACTCAATAAGTGAATTTGATACTCTAATTGAGACGCTATAGGGTACCCTGAATTTCTCTCCTTTTTATCGCATACTTTTCAGCGTGTTCGATCTAGCTATATTTTCTGTTTGGCACAGACAATAATCTTTGTGTGACATTGCCTCTGGTTAGTATGGTAAATTGAATCCTAGAGATTAAATGATCCCGCCAAGACTCGCAATCAACACACTAACTATCACTCAAACCAACTAACGACAACGCAAGACATGATTGCAGTCAGACAATTATATATGAAATTTCATTAGAACAAGTGATTAGAGCAACTGACAGAGCAACTATATTCAATTTATTTTCTAAATTGATTGTAGCTAAAGATAATTTATTTTAATATATATAATACGCTCACCACTAAGCACACACACATGCAAACATATATTAGAACATTTGCATGGCCGGTGACACATATACGTAAGGAGACAGCATATATTAACATCATTACATCACCAAATAGTGCTGGAGCAGCAGTCAGCAGCTAAGCATCATTTGAAGCAAAGTCGGTCATCTTACAAAGAGGATCTGATACTACCGTGTCGAGTCAGAGTGCGCAAACAGAGGTGTGTAAGCAGTCGAAGTACAATTTTATGTGTCATCCTATTGAGATAAGTGTTGAGTTTTGTGCTGTGAAATAAGCATAGTATCTTTATTGGCCTAAATAATTATGCTTTACTAAAATTTACTTTCTGGTTAGATTATCATTTTTGATTCGAGTATATGACATAAAGCTGAAGCTATTATAATAATATTGTTTTAGTTTTATCCTCCTATATTTATAAATAAAACTCGACTTCTACACAATAAATATAAAGAATGTACTCTATATTGTCTATTTCTTTCTTATATGGTGTTCCTTGTAATAGTAGAGAGAGAGAATTAGAAAAGTAGCTTTTCTGTTATAGAGTGAAAGAGTTCAGTTTTATCATAGTAGCTATTGTCTAGCAGTAAAAAGAGAATGGATAATATAATTATCTTCATTTTGAGTTTAGAGTCTGAATACACAATTGTATTTCCACGTCGAATTATATCATGAGTAATGGAAAAATACACTCGATTACTTATTGTTTGTGTGAGAGCTTAAACAACTAGCACTCAGAGAGTGTCGTCAACGCTTGCAGCCTTGAGCAATTTTAGAAACTGGAAAACGAACATAATATCCTGACTTCTCAGCTAAACGAAAATAAGAAAGACGATAATGAAGTTACAAGCTAAAGCCTTAAGATCGTAAATCTAACTGCAGAGATTAGTCGTTTACGACTGAAAATTATTCAAGAACTAGAAACAAATAAAAATTTAAGCAAGACTATAAATGCCAATGAAATCAATTTAACAGTTCTAAACTCAAAGATTCAAAATCTAAGTGATATGAATAGTAATTTGCAAGCAAAAAGTGTTAAGCAAAAAGCAAAAATTGAGGTTTTGGAAAACACTATTAGGGATCGAAAATGTCCCAACACCGAAATTTTAAACATGACCATAGAAAATCTTACAAATGAAAAGAACACTTTGAAAAGTCAATGCGAATCTGACTTAAAAGAGAAGAACACTCTTATATTTAACTTAACAAGTGACGACAAAATGACGAAAGACATAATTGCAATACTTGAAAAACAAGTTGAATATTTTTCCAAAATAGAATCAGAACGAATGGAAAATGTAGAACGCGTAATGCAGCAACTGAATGATAAAATGCAAGACCTCATCGATAATAAACAGAATGAACAGAAAATCGACTATAGACAGAATACTATTGGAATACCAGAGAATATTGATGCTAAGATGCTACAGTTGTGTGAACAGAAGCTGCATGATCTGCAAAATAAAGCCAAATATCCAACCAGCTGCTTAGGTAGTAAAAGTGGCAAGAAGAGTGTCGAACTTAGTGCAACTAATTCTTTTACGGTTCTTTGTGAATCTATCCCGAAATTCCCGGGAAATGGATGGACTGTTATTCAACGAAGAATACAAGGCCAGTTGAGTTTCAATCAAAATTGGCAAAGTTACGAAAAAGGATTTGGTGACTATGACTCAGAGTTTTTCTTGGGATTAGATAAAATACATCAACTAACGAGTTCGCAGCCGCATGAGTTGATCATATACGCTTCCACATACGGTACTCCTTATTATGATCGTTACGATAATTTTTCGATTAGTGATAAAAGCCAATCGTATAAAATAACGCAGCTGGGAACGTATACAGGAAACCTTGGAGACATATTAGGAGATTCTTTATCTTTGAGATTTTTTACTTCGGTAGAAAGTAAATGGGCGCAATGCAATGGATGGTGGTCAAGATTTTGCAAGAGGTAATATTTTTATTTTTGTATATAGCTTGCATACTGATTATATTTCTATATTTTAGTCATCCTAACAGTAATTATGATAGATATGGTAAAATTTTATTAAACAACAATTATTATATATCCGTTAAAATAATGATACGCCCAACAGGAACTGCAAAATAAACGAGCATATTTAAATAAATGTTTAAATAAATTAAAATGCGTTGTATTTAATTATTCTTAGTCGGTATATTCAGCAAAGTTTTATGATTTAATAAATACAAAAAGACGACGCAGTTTGTTTACATTATAGTCTGACATATTTATGATATATGTCTGAGTCGCACTTGCTATGAATCAGTCTCGTCATTATATAATTACGTACGTCATTATATAATCGGACTGGAAGCTGAAAAAAGTTATTATTGTTTATCTTAATTATGCTGGCTGCAGTAAATAATGTTTATTTATATATAACGACGTCAATCTGAAGTTTATACTGATAATAATAATGAAACAAATATGAAAATATATATATGCTATAGTTGATAAACGATTTAAGTGGAGCGCAAATCTTTAAAGCTTTCAGTTGCTGTTCGTTCATGTTTAGGAACAGTCGCATTGAAGACTAAAGATGAATATATTACTCAACTATTTAGCATTATTGTTGCTAACTTTAAGTGCGTCAGCGCTAAGCAACAATTATGTAGACATATCTAAAGCGGTATGTATCAAATAAGAGTATATAGTATTTATATAATCATAATCTGCAGTATTCCAGTGATGTATGCAGCGTTAAATCGTATTGTGCCACCTACTGTTATAAGCTAATGGAACGCTTTGAAAGTAAGCATAATGCCTTGCAAACTGAACACGATAATGCGCACATATTGGAACTGAAGCAGACTATCGAAAAGAATGCAAGCAAGAGCTGCTGCAACTGAAGAAACCGCTGAGCAGCTGTTTGGAGCAGCTAACAGGCGTTACTACTTTAACACTTGCCTGGCAACGAGTCCTTCCAGGTCTTATGCAATGCATTTCAAGCAGACGGTGGCTGGACTGTGGTGCAGCGTCGCCAAAGTGGCGCGGAGAACTTTAATCGCAATTGGACCGACTATGTCGCAGGCTTTGGCAATCTTAATGGTGAATTCTTCATTGGACTGCATAAGTTGCATCTGCTAACAACTTCGCAGCCACACGAGCTGTACATTCAAATGAAGAACTCGACAAACGCTGAACGTTATGCACGCTATGGATTATTCGAAATAAGCTCCGCGCTTGAAGATTATCAAATATCGAGGCTTACACAATTTAGCGGCAATGTGGACGATGCATTCTCCCATCACTTGGGCATGAAATTCTCCACACCAGACAAAGATAACGATAAGCTGCCAGATGAGAACTGTGCAGCGATCCTTCAAGTCTGGCTGGTGGTTCAATAATTGCCACATGTGGTAAGCACTTCGATCTTCGTTTTATTGCTTAATCTGCTACTAAACTATTTCATTTTTGCAGTAATCTTAATGGTTTCTTATGGCGAAACCACTGCAATCAATTGGAATCCTTGGCAATTGGGTAACTTGCGTTTTTCAAAATAAAAGTTTATAAATGACATTTATAAAAAGTTTTATTCATTTCTATTAAAAAAAATCATTTAAAAAGTTAAAAGGCATTAAAGGCACATAATAATATTTATAAATACAATACCTGGTCTTAACACACGCGCTAGCCGCTTGGGCGGCACAAGGTCCACCCACATCAAGCATCAGCTGCTTCATATCCATCAAAAAATAATTTAAAAAATGTCATTTAATTTTTTTAATCAAGGTGCAAGCTGTTTAATAAATTATTAAGCAATTTAATTTAATTAATTTTTAATTTTTATTACATTTAAAATTAATTTTCTAAATATTGTCATTTAATTTTTTTAATCAAGGTGCAATTTATATAAATAATAATAAATTAATTAACAATTTAATTTAATTAATTTTTATTACATTTAAAAATAATTTTATTTAATTTATTTTGATCAAGGGGCAAACTGCTTAATAAATTAATGAACTAAGCCCTATAAATCCGCACAATTTTGAAATTTTTTTATAAAAAATTATCCTACAATAATTAAATAAATAATAAGCTTAATTGCTTTGATATCAAACAATTTTGCAGCACTTATGTAAATATAATTAAAATTTGATACGCATTGTAAACAAAAATGCCATTGAACTTAAAGCGCAATACGCTCAAGTTAAATAGATTGAAAATAAACAGAAAAAAGCTATAAAAATTCAAGTTCAATTGTTGGCTAAAATACTTTACGCGCAATTAAATAAACACAATTTGCCAAATAATATTTAAACTACAAGCTGGCAAAAAGGGCAAAGCAGCTGTAGGAACGCTTAACTTCCGACTCCACCCACACACACACACACACACACAGCAGCTTCAACTTTGACCCAGCTAGAGGATATCACATCACGTCCGTGCGTCCGTCTGTCCGTTTGAGTTTACTTAGTTGAATAGCAAAGTGTGAAAAAAGCCGATGAAATTTCGTTATCTAAATGCGCATAGTACGAACTTGTGAGCCGTAAGAATAACACACACACACACACACACACACACTTACACACAAAGGACTGTAAGTCTGTAAGACAAAAGGTTCATGCTGAATGCGCTTATTAGAATCCTTTTTAAAACAGTTACAGCTACTCGGGGGTTTTGGGCTTGGGGCAGTTGGCGCAAAATCAATTAAGTCGCATACTTCCTTTTTAGGGATAATTGCTTTCGGAAAAGCGCTCAAAAACTTTCGACAATAAACTTCAGCTTCAATAACAAGCTCAGCGAAGCGTTAAGGGCGCCCAAAAGCGGCTTTAGACTTTTTGTTTTCATTTTTTTTTTGTTGTTCTTGGCTGCTGCCTATAAATTCGAATTATGCGCCGTCGTAATTGTTAAAGTTTAACAAGTTAG